>NC_050447.1:90171081-90291039 GCF_903995425.1 Onychomys torridus | reverse complement strand
CTGCCAGGGGGACTGCTGTAGAGGTGTGGGCTTTGCACCCACATGTGTGTACTTTCATGCAGGGTCACATGCATTTACCACCTGCCACATGTATTTACTGTACTCGGGTAAACACACATTGTTTACATATGTTCTTTCCCAGTACCTCTCCTTGTCTGATTTGTTGACTTTCAAAGTTATCAATCAGTGTTCCAAACTATTCTATTGGTTTCTTACATGTCAGCTTCTGGGAAGGTGTCTGTTTAATCCACCATCTCTGGGGTGGCAGTGTGCTGGCCATGCCTTGGTAAGGGTTGGGTCAGTTACAGTGGCGTGGTGTCAGAACGAGAGACCTTCCTGTGTGATCAGCTCCTTTTTAGAGCCACAGACTGCTGATAGCCATTTTCTTTCTCCCATTTGGCACTCAGTTTTGAAGAAAAAGTTTAGACTAGGTCGCATTTGACCCCCAGCTGCTCTTCCTGCCAGAGGAGGCAGTGCCAGCCACAGCTTCCCCTTCTCAACTCTGCAGCCCCAGGAAGTTCCACAGTGAAAGCAAAGCTGGGAACATGGGTGCTTTCTGCCTTGGCAGGCATGAGAAATGAGGACAGGATCCCCAGGTGGATTGTGGAGACCCATAAAGGTTTCCTAGTGAGATCTGAGCTTGCTTTACCCAGCAGGGCTGCATTAGAGGATTGTCTGACCATGTGTGTGGTTACTAGGTGATTGGAAAGGGTCTGCACTTGGCTGTGCTAGGGGGAGGTCTTTTGCTCCACCCCTTGGTATTCCTATAAAAGGCCCTTTAGCCAGGCAGTGGTGGTGCATGCCTTTAATCCCAGCACTCTGGAGGCAGAGGCAGAGGCAGAGGCAGGTGGATCTCTGTGAGTTCAAGGCCAGCCTGGTCTACAGAGCGAGATCCAGGCCAGGCACCAAAACTACACGGAGAAACCCTGTCTCGAAAAAAAACCCCAAAAAAACAAAAAACCAACCAATAAACAAAAGGCCCTTTAGAGGATACTGGAGGGGCCAGTGGATAATGATCCAGGTTCCCGAGGCTATCCTGTGTTTCTATCTGTTTCATCTTTCTATCTAAATATTTCTCCCTCCTCCCTCCTCAAGAACCCTGGGGAAAAAAGTGGGAGTGGGCCTCCCACAGAGAAATAGGTAGGTTCCCCCACAGTGGATGAAGGTCAAGTGTGTCAGAACACAAGCCAGGCCACTGTGCAGACACCTCAGGCTGAGTTCGCTGGTGAAGGATAGGCGATCTGTCCTGTGGGTGTGCCAGTGGGTGGGAAGGAGAAGGGATGCAGCTTCCTTCATGACTGGAAGACTGTACTCCTGCCTCCCTCCTTCACAGCCTGGACCTGCTACCTGAAGGGCTGCCCCAGCGGGTGCCAGTGCTGATGTTCTTCCTCCTACCCACTAGTCACAGCTGGCATCTTTCCTCACCTGTGCCCCTCTTGCTTAGCTCCCCTCAGCTAGAGGACAAAGGTCGCTGACTCTGCTGTCTTCCAGAGCTGCTTGGCAAAGGCTCACCTCCAAGCTCACTCACGTGGGTGCTGCCTCTCCATCCTCTCTGGTAGCGGTGTATGAAGCCTCAGTGGTTGGTGCCTTGCCTCATGCATTCATCAGTTGCCTCCCAACAGGGCCTTATGTGCCCTCAGCCAGAGGGAGGCCAAGGCAGAGATGGCCACTTTTTGTTACCCGAGATGGAAGGACCTGGTGCCACTTCTGCTGTATCCTTAATGGCCACTTGACCAGCCCTGGGGACTGTGGAAGGATTTGATCCCTGGAAGTTGGGGAGGAGGCTGCATTTTCAGGGATGAAAGGGACCCGAATCCAAAGGGGATCTGAGATTCACTTTCGCTTTTTAAGAACTTTTTTTTATTCATTTGTTCATCCATTCATATGTTTGTGTGTGTTTCTGAGTTGTATACACACATGTGTAGGGGTGTGTGCTTCCTTGTGAGTGCTGGGAGGCTAGAGGAAAGTGTTGGGTGGGTGTCCTCCCCGGCTCCTCTCCACCTTATTGCTTTTGCTGTTGGGTCTTTTGCACTTAGAGCTCATGTTTTTCCACTAAGATGGCAGCCAGCAACTTCCAGGGGTCATCCTGTCTCTGTCCCCCTTCGAGGTGAGGCACAGGCATGCAGGGTCACACCCAGCTTGTTGCATGGGTGTACTGTACTGGCTGGTTTTGTGTGTCAACTTGACATAAACTAGAGCCATCGGAGAGGAAGGAGCCTCCAGGAGATCCAGCTGTAAGGCATTTTCTCATTTAGTGATTAATGGGGTGGGGTGGTTGTCCAGCCCATTGTGGGTGGTGCCATCCCTGGGCTGGTGGTCCTGGGTTCTATATGAAGATGGGCTGTATAAGCCATGGGAAGCAAGCCAGTAAGCAGCTTCCCTCCATGGCTTCTGCATCAGCTCCTGCCTTTAGGTTCCTGCCTGGTTTGAGTTCCTGTCCTGACTTCCTTCAGTGATGAACAGCAGTGCTGAAGTGTAAGCCTAAGAAACCCTTCCTCCCCAACTGGCTTTCTGGTCATGGTGTTTTATCTCAGCAATAGAAAACCTAACAACACACACACACACACACACACACACTGTTTAATTTTGGCATATGTTACATACATGCTTATATCTGCCAACTGCAAGTTTTTTGTATAAAAATACAGATGTGATTATGTCCATTTATAAAACAATAGAATTGTACCAAAACAGCAGTTATATCCGAATAACTTCCATTTTTGTCTTTATGGTTCTATTTAAATGATTTTTATTTGGCAATAAAATTTCATGCATGTACAGAATGCATTTTGATCATTTTTGCCCTCCATTACCCTGTCTCCCTCCCTCCCACGCCCACCACATTCTTCTTATGAGTTTAGCCTTTGAGGTAGTGCCCTGCTTGGTCACATTAGTTGTCATTATCCTGGCCACTTTCACTTTGAACCAGACTCCTTCCCATCTCATCTCATGACTTTTGTCAACGTTTAGACTGGATTGGAGTACACAGGCACCCGCCTGCGGCTCTCACCTCCTTCCCATCAGAGTTAGGAGTACAACCCAGCATTGAAAAGCGGGGCTGTGTTAGTGAGCCTCGCCCTCCCCCTCCCCCCAGCATGGCTTTCCTGTTTCCCTCAAACCCTGGCACTCTCTGTCTGTCACTGTTCACAACCTTTATTTCCTGGGTGTGCAAAGTGGGAAGTCTGGTTACCACTGGGCCATTCTAGAAGAAAACACATTTTGAGAGAAAATTGGGCAGAGAGGTGCAGTCACAGGGAGACTTTTATATGAGCCTTGCAGACAGACCTGTGTCTCATGCATGTGGAGACAGTCCTCTGGTGCATAAGGCACAGCCCAGTTGCCTTGCCATGGACACCAGTGCATAGTTAGTCAGGGCGGGACCCCCTAGGTTGTGATGACAAGGCTTTGCTATCCCAGTAACGGTGCCTTCTGTCCACAGGCAGGTCCCAGCGGCGGCCCCAGGCACAGTGTGTGCATCATTGATGAGATTGGGAAGATGGAGCTGTTCAGCCAGCCTTTCATTCAGGCAGTCCGCCAGACACTGTCCACACCAGGCACTGTTGTCCTCGGCACCATCCCAGTCCCCAAAGGGAAGCCACTGGCCCTGGTGGAGGAGATCAGGAACAGGCGTGACGTGAAGGTGTTCAATGTGAGTAAGCCAGCCCTTGGGGACCTCCTACCCTGGGGTCACATCCTAGCCCTTGTGACCTTGCTCATCTACCTCTGCCAGTAGTGGAGTAGTCAGGGCAGGGTTTGAGGTGTTGGTTGGGAAGGTCTGTCCAGGGAAGAGCTGTGGAGACCAGAGCCATGCAGGTCATGTGCTCAGTGGCAGAGTTCCAACCCCATCCCAGCTGAAAGATGTGTGTTTATAGGAAAATTAGTTACTCAAGTCTGGGCCTTGACTTTGCAATTGTCTTAATAATAAAATAAAGTAAACCTATTTAAAAACATGGGCAAAGGGTTTGAATAGCTATTTGTCCAAGGATCATGAGGAAGCATGGAGAAGACGTGTACCCCACCAACCATGGTGACCATGACACTGTACTCACTAGAAGGCCTTCCATCTGTGTTAGAGGAGAGAGATGGGAAGGCTTGGCGAAACCTCAGCCTCTCTACCTTGTCGGTGGGAAGGAATTGAGCTGTTCCTAGAGAACCGCTCTTGTTTCTCCAGAAGTTGTGTGTTAGTCACTCTACCAGCAAGTCCACTCCGAGGCATTCATACAGAAGACTTGAAGACACATGACACAAAGCTTGAATGAATGCCCACAGCAGCATTATTCACAATACTTTACAGAATGAGAGGGGCCCAGATGTCCACCAGTAGCTACATGGGAGTGTAACGTGTGCTCTAGCCATCTGGTGTGGTGTTAGTGGCACAAAGGATAAAGCACAGCCACATTCTGAAGCCTAGATGAAGGCTGTATTGTGCTGAGTGAAAGAAGCCAGTCACAGAAGGTCACGAGCTCCATGGTTCCATTTATAGACTGTCCAGAGGAGGCCAGGGCATTGAGACAGGAAATAGAGTGGTGATCGCTGGTGATGGGCAGGAAGGAAGGAAGTGGCTGTGAATGGGGGCCTTGTCTGTGCTGAAATGTTCATCTCTTGCCCTCAGAGGGTGAACTTCCATGGCATTGCAGTGCATCTCAGCCAGGCAGTTCACACACCGTACGCACACAGAAGTCAGCCCTGGTGGCACCCTTTTCCCTATAAGACTCATCGACATACCCTGTAAATGGTGATGGCTGGTCCCCTCCCCACCTAGGCGCTGGCCTTGCTGCATGATAGCATAGCAGAAGACCTCACATGCTGAGACATGGCAAGCATGCCTGCTCAGGTCTCCCTTCCTCTTACAAAGCTCTTAATGCTGGGCTGGCGATGACTCTGGAGTTCATGCCCAGCATGCACAGCATCTTGTGGTACACGTGGCACATCTGTTGCAAAAAAATATAAATAAAAAAGCCACCACTGCTATCCTATGGGCCCTGCCCTCAGGATACCCTTTGAAAGCCCTTCTTCAAATACCCTTAACTCATGGAATGGCAGGAGATTAGATTCTGATGCCTGCACTTTGGGGATGTGACGAAACCTATAGTGGACAGAAACTCCTCCTCATATCCACACACTCACTGAAGCATCCAGGCACACCGCCTCCTGCTCTCTTTGGTTCTTGGCTCTGCACCTCTCTGAACACCATCCACCACCTGACCAGGTTCCACCTGAGCTTTCTTCCCCTGGACTGCTGTCTGCAAAGCCCCCCTCCCCCCCAGCCTGCACGGCCTTTTCAGTGATCTTACCCACAGGACCTTTCACACTTCTTGGTCTACTTTATGTACCTTCCCATCATGGTCTGTGAGGTTGTAGCCTTGGGGGTCTTATCTGCAGCACACAACAGGTCAGGAGGCCTGTGTGAGACTCTGAGCTGCATCACCTTGTCTTCTCTGGCTCCCCTTCAGCTCTCAGAGGAGCAGGAAGCTGAGGTCAGAGGCTCCTTGCAGCACTCAGATTCTCCAGGGTCATGGAAAGACCTGTAGATATCACTGTCCTTGGGAGTAACCCGGAGTTGTGGGCAACTGCCGCAGGTCCAGCCCAACCCCCACCTCCCAATCAGGCTGCAGCTGCTGAGTCCCACTCTGTCCCACCTCCATCCTGTGCCTCCCAGTGCTTTGGGCATGCATTCCACTTGGGACTTGATGATCCCGAAAAGTTGGCTTCTGCCTCCACCCCGCTCTCGAGGAAATGTTGGCTGGAAGGACTAGAGGGAAGCGCTCTCTAAGCTTGCTCTCTTGCCTCTTTCCACAGGTCACTAAGGAGAACAGAGATAGCCTCCTGCCGGATATTGTGACCTGCGTGCAGAGCAGCAGGACCTGAGGCCGCAGGCAACCAGGTCCAGCTCTGCCTGCTGGTTACTGCCTGCCCAGGTTTGCTACCTCCCTGTCGATGGGCCTTGCACCCCCTGTCCAAGAGAGCTGGGCAGCTGCTTTCCGTAAAATGTTCCGTGAGATCAGGTTAGCCCAGTGCCTGCTGGGCCGTGCACAGTGAACTGTGCACTGTGTCTTATGTACGCTCAGGGGTTCTGTCTATTTCCTTTTGCAGCTGTGCATGTGAGTAAATTCGAAGTGAATGTGTCAAGTATTGGTGGAATTTGCTCCCGTCAGGGTTTATGGATGTGTTTGGGCCTGGGGAGAGGAGTTCACTTCTTCATTGACTTTACATGCTGTGGATAGCAAATACCTCTCCGGGTGCAACTCCAGACTCCTGCAGCTGGAAACAGCAACAACAACCTGATTCTCTTCGTTACTTCCAAGGAAAAGCATATTAGTTCCACTCTTCATCTCTCATTTATCCCTTTGTTTATTGCCTAATAAAAATGGAAATCAATCCGGTGGTTCAGACACAGATGTCCTTGTGTGGGAGGGACAGTTTTCAGAATGCTGGGTCAGCTGATGCTCTACAGGCCAGATATGAGCAAAACCTCCTGCTTGTGCTGAGTTTGCCTGGGCACAGTTTTCAACCCCTGAGCCCAAGTGCCCTTCCAAGCAGGAAAGGGACAGGACAGTCATCAGAGAAAGGCTCTGGAAGCTGGTGTGAACTGTAGTCACCACTGGCTGCAGGTGCTGCTCTGTGAGGAGTGAGGGGGACAGGCGGGGGCTCATCCCACACTGGGCTCTGTGGCACTAAGAAAAGAATCAACTGTGGAAGCTGCTGGGTCCATAAAGACCAGAGGTTGACAGCACTGGAACTTTTAGGTCATTTAGATGTTTTTTTAACAACAGCATTAATGACAACCCCCACAGATGTGAGTACCATGGACATATATGGGCCTTAATGGGGGTGCCTGTGAGCTGGGCACTAGGACCCAGTAGATAGTGCAATAAGCACTCTACTCAAGAGCCTGTGGCTGGGGCAGGATCTCATGTTGATCTTCCATCCAGGGTAGTTTTCAAAACTTGGCCTACAGGAATGCCTTCTAGATCAGGAACTGAGCCTCGGAAAGGCCTACCTGTCCAGTAGGAGAATTAGGTGCCTCCCTCCACCATCTGTGCCCCATTAGGTTTTTCAAGGAGGCCAAGTATGGAGCTCATGGCCTTGGGCAGGCTGGCTGTGATGCCAGCAATGGCTACCAGGGCAGGTGGGACACAGCATAGGTTTGGGCCATAGCATCAGTGCACCTGGCCACCCAGGACCTGAATGTACCCAGTCAAAAGCTGCTACACAGGCTGGCCCTGTCAGGGAGCCCTCCTCAGTCCTTTGAACCTAGAATGAAGGAAGCAGGTAGGAGAAATGGTGGCAGCATACAGTGTGCCCCCGCTGGGCCAAAGGGGACCTCCTGTTGGCATCTTACTTGGTCCCTCTGGTGGCATGCACCTGTCATCGAAGCACTTGGGAAGCAGATGTAGGAGGACAGTGAGTTCCAGGTCAACCTGGGCTACACAGGCATGCATCGTCTCAAAACCAGTCTTAGAATACCACAGATAGGGGAGATGGGAGACTTGGACCCAGTCTGAGCAGCGTCAGAGCATCTCCTTAGTAATGTGCTCCCTTTTGTGCCTTCATCTAGTCTCTGTCATCTTATGAATTGTGTGCCCTAGACCTCATCCTCACCCTGACTTGTAATCGTGCAAACTGACATGTCCTTTAGTGACTACTGCTCTGGCAGATGAGGGTCAGGGTCAGAGAGTAGGTACACAGATTTGCAAATCCTGGAACTCTAAAGAACATTGATGCAAGGGCACTGGGGTCTCTAATGGAGTTGGATGTGAGTCCTGACTTGAGGAGTTCATGTTGACAGAGCACATTGATGTGTGCACTGCTCTCATGCAATTCCAGCCAGAATAACATAGACGACAGGATGATGGAGAACCAGCTGGAGACAGACTGACGCTGCCCTTGCTGCCCCCCACTTAGCAGGTCATACCACCAGCCTCTTCACACCCAGTGATCTGAAAATCATTTCTTTCTTATCTCTGAATGAAGGTAAGCTCATGTGTGGAGGCAACATGGCTTTTTAAATACAGAATAGAGAATCTTCCAGGATCTGGTGAATGGAGAGGCTTCCAGGAAAACTGCAAATTTGTGGAAGGTTCTGGGAACAGTGAGGTGACCCTGTCCTCCTCCCATCAAGACTGGCATTCATAGAGGAGGGGGTTGACCTGGATGTGCCACCTGTTCATGCTGTGACACAGGCTTGGGACAAAATGACGTTGAGTGGGAAGTGACTGTGTAAACAGACTGTGCCGTACATTTCAGAGGCAGAGACGCCGGAGCAGCTAGTGTGTGCCAGACGTGCACACTACCGCACAGGGCAGGATTTAGAGTTGGTGCCTAATTAGCCAGGATATACCCAAAGACAAGTGCTGCAGTTGTTGTATTATCTTTAGAGGGGAAATGCTTTTGTTTGGTGTCACATGCATTTAGACAGATGTCAGCAGAACATTTGAGCCACCATGGCAGGAAGTGCCATCGAGGCTTGTCCACCAGAATGAGGAAGGCGCTGGGATGCAGGACTGACTGCCGGGAGGACCGGGCAACGTGTCATACATAAAAGTTTTAGAATTAAAACCAGATATGTACAAATCCCTCCCTCAGGAATCAGAGAACCCTGCAGAAGAGGAGGTAGGAAGAGTGCCAGAGCCAGAGGGGGTGGAGGACACAAAGAAAAGGCCCTCTAAGTCACCGTGAACAAACTTCCTGTGAACTCACAGAGTCTGAGGCGGTGTGCACAAGGCCTGCCTGGATCTGCACCTGTCCTCCACATATATATTACGGCTTCTAGTTTAGCATTTTTATGGGACTGTGTGAACGAGTGGGTCTCTGATTCTTGTGCCTTCTCTTGGGCTCTTTCCTTCTGTTTTGTATAATTCCTGTATGTTAGTTTTTGTTTTGTCTTATTTTATTTTATTATCCCTTAGAAACCTGTTTGTTTTCTAATGAGAGATAGAGAGGGAATGGATCTGGATGAGAGGAGAGGTGAAGAGAAACTTGGAGGAATAGAGGAAGGGGAAACCATAATTAAGATATGTGACCTTAAAAATTTATTTTCAATATATAAAAAAAGACTAGAGATGTAACACAGTGGACAGAAGCTTGCCTAGCATGTAAGAAGCCTTGGGCTCCATCCCCAGCACCACATAAACTAGGCGTGGTGGTGCACACCTGGAATCCCAGCAATCAGGAGGGGAGGTGGCACAATCAGAAGTTAATGGTCATCCTTGGCTACCTAGCAAGTCTGAGGTCTGCCTGGGCTACAGGAGACCCTATCTCTCTGCCCCCACCCAAATTATACAATAAACAAAAAGCTAGGATCATATTCTTAATAGTATTGGACATCTCCAAGGAGTCTTTCCTTGGTGGGGTTGGTGTGCATGTCCACTTCTCAGCTTGTACACCGAGTGCCTGTGTTCCTCCTTGGGCTGGAGGCTGTAAAGGACACAGTTCCTAGGCCTGTCTAGATGGTGGGCCTGGTACTCACATATTGCAATCATTCTTTCCTTACCAGCTGAGCACAGCTCCTTGGAGAGCTTCCCTTTTGTGGATGCCAAGCGGCAGCCAGCTATGCTCCCAGATGCTTCCTACTAGGCACATGTCTTTGCTCACTGACATCAAGTAGGGGCTGCACCCCCACCTCAGAGCTAGCCACTTAGTCGTGAATGTTGGCAAGCGGCCCAAGGGAGTTTCAGGAGAGGCCAGCCATGTTTGATTTAGTCAACCTGAGAACAGCAGGTCACACCAGTTTCTCAGATCCACAGCTGCATGGAACCCAGGAGTATTGTTTCTAGGGATTCTAGAGAGATGCCCTGTCTCTGTTGATAGACCCAACCTACTGCTGTTAATTGCTAATTCCTTTTCATGTCTGTGTATGTACTCATGCTTGCTGGTGTCAGCATGGGTATTGACATGGCTCAGTGCATATGTGGAGGTCACAGCAGCCTCTGCTGTCAGTCTGTACCCCGAGATAGGGTGCATTGTTTGGCCATTGCTGATTCTTGGCAAACGGAGATGCTGGAGAGATGGCTCAGTAGAGTGCTTGCCTGGAAAGTGTGAGCTCCTGAGTTTGGTCCCAGCACCCACACAAGGAAAGGAACAGATGTGGTGGCACACATTTGTAATCTAGCACTGCAGAGGACACACTGGGGTGACTGGAGCTCAGGGGCCACCTCGGCCTGACCTGTAAGCACCAGGACAGTAAGATGATCTGCCTCAAAGACCAAGGTGGGAAGCCCCTGAGGGATGATGTCTGAGTTTGTCCTCAGGCTTCTACGTGTGCATGGTGTGTGCACTCGTACACACACACACACACACACACACACACACACACACACACACACACACACCGGAGACCATTACCACCTCATTCCCTGTGGTGAGGGACTGCCGTATCCATCCTCTGCAGCTCCCATTTTCCAATTTTAGATGCTTTTGGAGACTTTGCCTAAACTGAGCACGTCTTTCTCTTTCCCACTGCCATTCCAGAAGGCTGTCAAAGTGAAGCAGATGATGGCACCTTTGTCTTCCTAGGAGGAGGTTGTGCCTCTGCTCTGCCTGTAGGAGTATCTGAGATGAGATTTGCCTCCCTACCACAAAGGTCTTTCTCAGAGTAAAGGAGACGTGTTTAGGAAGGATGGTACACAGACACAGCCATCACTGTAAACATTTTAATCCCTACAACAAAGGTGTGTGCAAATGTGCTCAGATACAGTAGAGCTTGCTTGCTCAGCTTGGAAGACGAGCATGCATTCCTGGGAAGCAAGCAGGAGTCCTGGGTGGCCCAGAACTTGAGGGAGGAGCATATCACCTCTAAACTCTCATCCTGGACCAATGCACCATCAGGCTGTTGCTAGTGGCTTGCACTTCCAGCTGCGCAAAGGTAATAAAGAATGAGGCTCTTTCCATTTGGACTTAACCTGAATGCCTGTGGCCTGATGGCCTCAGGAGCTGTGACTCAGGGCTCTCTCATGGTGACAATAATGTGTAAAATGCCAATAATTTAGCATGCAGCTGTTCTAATGTTACCAGGGCAGGAAGGAGCCAGTCATGGGCTCTACTCACTCTAATTGCTTTAAGATATAACATGGCTTTTGTGAGACATGTCCAACTCTTGTGAGGTGCTTGAGGGAGGAGGTGCAGTGCCTTCTCCTGACCCCCACTATGTGAGAGTTATTGAGATCAAGAACCTGAGATAAAGTTATTTTTTTCTAGAATAGCTCTCCTTTTCCCCCAGGGAGAACCATGAGGTTTTGGGGGAAGGGAGAGAGTCCACAGACATGTGTTCCACTATTGCTCATCGGAGGCACTCTGCTGGGAAGCTGTGTCATCCAGGCCCATGTCCTCCTGGCTTGCTCTCCGGCACAGCACCCCCAGGTTCTCTGCTACAGCCTCTGCCAGTCGCCGATCTCGAAGCTGCCCTTGCTCTGGGGTATCAGTGGGTTCACATGGCTCAGAGAAGTGCTTCAAAAAGGAGAGAAGCAGAGACAGTTCAGCCTATTGCTCACTGCCTGAGTGGCCTGAGTCACCTCACCCATCACCCCAATATCATAGGAACTGAGGCCGGGGTGGCTGCATGCCTTGAAGGTGGGCTCTTAAGCTGGATAGGACTGATAGGCAAACTCTGAAGTTAAGATGTGCCACCAAGCTGCTTGTCTACATGGCCTCTGAATGTGGGGCTTTGCTCAGGAGAGCTAGGCATGACCCAAATCCAAAGGGAGCCCAAGGGAGTGGCCCCATGTTTGCCTGCCGCCACCCTGCGAGCCATGGTTGGCCATATCCACCCACCCAGCCTGATGCTGCCACTGCAGGTTCAACCCAGCAGTTACACAAGAGCCTTTGGATTCTAGATGCTCGGAGTCCTAAAGACCTATCATCCTTGCTAGAGACAGAAAAGGAAAATTTGCTAGAACCCTCAAAGTACTCCTGTAGAGTAAGTTTTAGACAGATGGGAAGAGAAAAGAAGGACAGTCTGTGTCCTTTTATTGAAGGAGAAAACAAAAAGATTAAATGGTGGTTTGGCTCCTAGAGTTGCCAACATCTTCTCGTTGTCAGGAAACATGAATCTGCCCGAGCCTTACCTTAATTCACTTTTTTTCTTTCCTAACAGAGGACATAAGAGAATTCCTGAGTTCTGTCAATCTCTTTCTTTCTCCTCTAAGAATCCCAGCTAGTCATCTAATGTCAGTAGCTTGAATTCTGAGCCAGTAGCATCTTATTTGATAGACTCTCTTAAAACTCTGTTTCTGGGATGGAACCACTTGGAAGTGGTTGGTCATCTTGAAAACTAGGTGCCAATGACAATTTATTCCAGTGTCTACCCTTGCCCTTTCTTCTCCCTCAGGCCAGAGCGGCACTGGGAAAGAAGGAATCCTATTTCTATAGACTGGGCTTCTGGCTTATGGAAATAATTATGTTGGGGTACCCTGCTAACACCCATGGGGCTTGTGACCCAAAGGCTGGGGGATGCTCTTTTGTTTGCTGTAGAGCAACCTACCCTGGAAGAAGGCAAAAGTATTTGACAGGTGGGTGGGAGCCCCAGGCCCTCTGATGCCCTCCTGCCCATCCTGGGGCAGTCCTTACCCGAGTAGCATGGCCAGCAGCCCTTGCAGAAGGGCCCATCACAATGTTGACGCTGCTGGATGACTGGGTGTCACTGGTGTTGCCCCCCTCTGCAGCAGAGAGTCCAGATATGACAAGTGCACTGGAGAAGCTCCTTTTGCCAAAGAGGAAGCTGAGAGTAGAGCTGGTTGAAGAGCCCAGGCTAGACCGAATAAGTGCCTCGGCCCGCTCTCGGACACTCAGGTGGCCTGTGGTGGTTACGGGAGGTGGCTGGGAGTGCAAGGATGCAGCCGAGGTGTGCAAGGAGAGCCGGCTGCCTGAGGGTCTCTGGGTTAGCTCGTGCACAGAGGTGGATGTCTGAAGGAAGGCTTGGTGGCTCTCTAGGATAGGACCCGAGGAGCTCAGAGTAGGTGGCCTCTGGCTTATTGCTGAGTGTGCCTGGACGGACTGGCTTCTGCCTTTCCTTCTGCCTGTAAGAGAGCAGAGCACCTGTTCAAGCCCTGGAAGAAGTACTTTATGAATATGGGGGCAGGGTTGGCCCTTTTGCATTTATGACCCACCAGTGAAGGCAACACCCTCTTGAGCCAGTCCCTCCTAAGAGCCTTACCTTGGGATAGTGGGCTTACCTCCTATGTACCACCTCCCATGAGTAAACTCACCTCCCATGAGTGAACTCACCTCCCATGGCTGAGCTCACCTCCCATGGCTGAGCTCACCTCCCATGGCTGAGCTCACCTCCCATGGCTGAGCTCACCTCCCATGAGTGAATTCACCTACCATGACTGCCCCACCCTGGCTTTGCATTAAAGACCACAGCTTCAAGACATGAACTTTCTGAAAACATTTCCAATACAAATCATCAGAATACTTTTATATGTGTGGTTTAATTTCAGGGGACCACAGAAGCAATGCAGGTATATCACCAGACATTATTCCATCATTTAAAATATAGTGTTTATTGTGTTCAATGAAATCGTTTTGTATGTGTATATGTATCTGTGTGTGTGTGTGTACGTGTGTGTGTGTGCACTTGAGTGTGGCGCCCTTGGAGACCAGAAGTATTAGATGCCCTGGGGCTGAAGTTATAGGCAATTGTAAGCTGCCTGATGTGGGAATGAAACTCTGGTCCTCTGTAAAAGCAGTAAGTGCTCTTAACCACCAAGCCATCTGTACTAGGGTTTCTATTACTGTGAAGACACCATGACCACAGCAACTCTTATAAAGGAAAACATTTAATGGGGGGAGGTGGCTTACAATTTCAGAGGTTTAGTCCATTATCATCATGGCATGACATGGTGGTGTGCAGCCAGACATGGTGATGGAGGAGCTGAGAGTTCTACATCTTGACCCACAGGCAACAGGAAGCAAACTGAGTCTACATTGAGCATAGCTTGAGGACAGGAGACCTCAAAGCCCACCCCCATAGTGACACACTTCCTCCAACAAGGCCACACCTACTCTAACAAAGCCATACCTCCCAATAGTGCCATTCCCTATGAGCTTATGGGGTCCAATTACATTCAAATTACCGCATCATCTCTCCAGACTCTAATGAAATCTTTTTAATGTTGTATATGGCTATTGTCTTTAGCTTTCCAGGAAACTAATACCAAACCAAGAGAGTGGAATTTATGCTGTGGTTCAATAATACAATACAGTGGGGGGTAACATCTCACAGTAACTAGACAGAAGAGTCTAAAGTTGTCTAACATTGAAATGACAGATGTGGAAGGGCTGCAAATACTAGTTACCTGATTTGATCACCTCCCAATGTTGGCACACATCAGTTT
Organism: Onychomys torridus; assembly: GCF_903995425.1. Classification (NCBI taxonomy): domain Eukaryota; kingdom Metazoa; phylum Chordata; class Mammalia; order Rodentia; family Cricetidae; genus Onychomys; species Onychomys torridus. The sequence continues at coordinate 90,276,706 of NC_050447.1, read as the reverse complement.
CATTCTGTGCCTCATAAATGTGGGCCAATTAAGAAAAAAATTTAGATCTTGAAAACAGAGCACTAATGCCACAGGTGGCCAGGACACCAATATCTGTGTAGTGTGTGGGTATCTGCTCTGCCTGTGCCCAAGAAAGCCAAGTCCACCCAAAGAGACTGGAACAGGTGGGAGCTGACCAAACCACCTAGGCCTCCCATTGATACCATTTTGGACACAATGATGATGGTGTACTCATTTCCAAAGGGTATTCACTGTGACCTGAATGCGTTTCCTCTATCCATAGGTAATGGGGAGACTCAACTTGAGGCTCTGCATGGGGTACCCAGAACTGGTGCTGGACTCTCTGGACTGAGTGGCATGGAGCCTCTCTGTCTTGGGCACAGGGGAATGGCCTTGGGCCTGAAGGTCCCTGTTGGGAAGGCAGTCAAATATAAGGGGGGGGACTCGAACAAATCAGCATTTGAGCAAGGATAGTGCCTTGCTTAGCTAGAATCCGGAAAGGCCAAACTTCTGTGATTTCTAAAGCTGATCTCTGTCAAAGCCTTCCACAGCCATCTGCCCACAAGTCAGTGTTCTCCACTGGCACTAGGCAGGGCCTTTGACCCATCCCAAGGACAAAGGGAGAGGTGGCTACAGTATCAAAGAGAGCTACCTATACCATAGTCCATGCAAGACAAGGGACTGCCCCAGTTCTGCAGTTTCAGCTACTATGTGTGTGTGTGTGTGTGTGTGTGTGTGTGTGTGTGTGTACACAATGTGTTCACATATGTGTGACTCTGTGTGGAGGCCAGAGGCTGATGTTAGATGTCATCCTCTACCACTCTCTATTCTGTGTGTTTTGAACATGGTCTCTCACTGAACCTGTAGCTGCAAATTAAGCAGTGAGCTCCAGGCATCTTTTTCTCTGCCCTACTCACAGTGCTGGGATTATGGGCTGACATTGCTCCCAGCTTTTACATGGGTGCTGAGGATCTGAACTCAGGTCTCCAGATTTATGCAGCAAGCATTGTACAGACTGATCCATCTCCTCAATCACTCCTCAGATATTCTTTCAGGTTTTTTTGTTGTTGTTGTTGTTGTTGCTCTGCCCCCCCCCCATTTTAATTTTACAAATTAAACAGCACTAAGAAAGCTGTGTTAAAATCATCTGTGCTGCTCAGACTCATTATTTTACAATTAACTTATTTTTCCAATAACTGCATTATCAAATCATGAGCATTTCTAGGGAAAACCTCCAGACCTGGGTGGAAACATAATGTAAATTACGTTCCTTGGTTCATTATTTTTTCTTTGTCTTTGATCATTAGCTGGAAGGATGAGAGCCCTTAGAAGCAACCCTTCTCTCTGGTGTGCGATTCAGTCTAGTGACGAGTTTCTATCTACTTGTGGTGGTTTCTATCTACTCACTGCTAGGCCAGTTCTGCTTGGCTGTGACATGTACTGTTGAGTACAAAGAGACGACTGTGGGTTGTTGGGAACTTTGTGAGGCTGGCACATGGAGCTCCTGGCAGTGGGTATGAGTGTGAAATACCCAGCAAGCCAGCAGAGGCTGCTCAGTGGGATGGCCTGGGATGGCCTGCGTATTAGGATTCTGACCAGACACCAGTCCTCTGGGATTCTGGCAAAGGATCAGAACTGGAATGGATGATGAGAACCAAGGCAAGGAGCAGAGACAGGGTGCGGCAGTGATGGGGGTGAGCTCAGTGGTACATGAGAGGTGAGCCCTGTCAGTCAGGAGTGGTACAAGGTCCTGTTAGAATTGCACACTCACTACTGCTGAGTGACTCCTACCTTGCCCTTCCCAAAGGTAGGTCCCCCACCCTTGAGGGGCCTCATGCCTAGCTATCACATGACAACTGGCACTTCTGGTCTGGTTTGGATGAGAACTGCCTTCTCCAAGCTCATGTGTGGCATCCAGTTGGTGGTGTTCTTTTAGGAGGCTCTGAAACCTTGCAGTGGTGGCACCTTCCTGGGAGAAGTATGGTGTTTATAGCCCACCCACGCTTCCCCCTGAGCACAGTCTGCTATTGTGATGACCAAATTCAGAATCCCATCTACAGACTGAGCTTGCGCCAGCCGCCATGCCTTCCCCACCATAATGGACTCTATACCCTGACTTAAGTCACCCAGGCTGCTCTGTGAAGATCATGAACTTGTGATGTGGAGGGTGACAGAAGTTTCTGGAGGGTGTCAGAAAGCCAAAGAGAACCATAGCCAGAAGCTCTTCTTTCTTGGAATGGGGGAGGGGCATATCTCCTCTCTTCCTTTCTTCTCCCAGTCTGCTGGGCATGGGCTCAGGCTCTGCTTGGGTGCCTTGCTCAACTCTGGTGCCTGCTTCCCTTGGCACAGCATTTTGTCAGGATAGGGAGGGGGTCTTGGCTATCTGCCATGTTCCTGTCCCCATTCCTGTCCACAGTGGGGAAGGGGCTGCCTCAGAAGGAATAAAGTGTCAGTTCTACCCACCAAAAGGAAGTGGGCCCCTTGCCAGCCAGGGGACAGGACAAGGCTGTGGCTGGTGGGGATGTAGCCAGAGGTACAGATGGAATGCTGGGAGTATATAGGTTTCCTGGGGTTCAACCCTGTCAGGGCTAGGACAGGGTAGCAGCTGAAGGAAGACCACAGTGGTTAGGATTGGAGGTTCAGGCCTATCTTTCCTCATCTGAATCCCAGGTTGGCTGCTCACTGACTGGGAATCTTGACTTGCCTCTCTGTGCCCCTGTGTCTCCATTGGGGAAGGGAAGACAGGGCACCCCTAAGAGCCTAGAGCCATGGAGGTATAAAGGAACCTGTATAAGTACAGCCCTCATGTGGTGTCCAAAGAACAGCCCTGTGCACACAACCTCTGCAGCAAGGTGCGGTGGTCACATGGGATGCAGAATGAATGAGGAGAGCATTACAAGCTAGGTTAGGGCTAGGAGACCCTCACCCAGGACTGATTAGGTTCAAGGGCTGGGAGCCCAGGAAATGGGATATTTTGCCAGCATACCTCATTCACTTAGAAGTTCAGACCTAGACTGGACTTTGTATGAGAGTTTTAAGAAGCAATAATGAAAAATCAAGGCCTGGTTTAGCTTTTTAAATATCTTGTACCAACATGGGCCCTCAGCATCCTGCACCTCTCCCCTGTGGATCTGGTTGTTAGTGGCAGGGACCCCAATGCCATGGCCTGGGTCTTGAATAAAGCACAGCATCTGGATTCTCTGGCCTCTGTTCTGAAAAGGCAGAAAGTGTTCACCAGGAAGGGACCTGTCAGGACCTCTGACACACTCTGTCCTCTCTATCCTTGCTCTGGCCAGATATGTCAGCAGGTGTTCACGTGCTTTCCCATCTGGAAGATCACCTGTGTGTTCATGTACTTTCCCATCTGGAAGATCACCTGTGTGTTCACACGCTTTCCCATCTGGAAGATCACTTGTGTGTACCTGGAATGTTTGTTCCATCATAGCAGAGGCTATGGCAGCAATGAGGACCACAGGCCTCAGGTGCTGTGCTGGGCTCAGAGAGACAGCAGCTGGTAGGAGGGAAGGGCTATGTTCCCTTCCAAGCAGCTGACTTGCATTTCCCCTCTCTACCCAGTGCCTGCTCACCTGCTTTACTCCATGCTGTCAATCACCTATCTGCCTATCTTCCTGTTATCCACTGTCTATCTCCTCTCTCTATAGTCCCCACCTCTCACTTCCCTCATCCATCTGTTATGTACCTGTTATCTATCTATCTATCTATCTATCTATCTATCTATCTATCTATCTATCTATCTCTCCAGCCATCATCTATTTCTATGTATAATGTATCTATTATCTATCATCTCTCTGTGTAAATCTCTCTCCCTACAAATATATGTATGTATATAATTTCTCTAGCTATCTAATATATACATATTGTCTATTGATGTATATGTCATCTAGACTACCTATTACTACCTGTAATGCTTAAATACCTACCTATCTTGTCAACTATCTCCATCTAAGTATCTATCTATCTATCTATCTATCTATCTATCTATCTATCTATCTATCTATTACCACATCTATCTACCTACTATATCTATCTATCATCTACCTCTTATCTATGATATCCATACATCTATGATCTTCCAATCATCTGTCTATCATCTATTATCTATCAATCATTTATCTGTTTATCAGTTCAGGCATCACCCCACCCCCAGCCAACCAGTCACATTTATATAATCTTACATTTTGTGCCCCCATCCATGCCTTCCTCTGGGTACTCTCAGGAGGTAGGACTGCCCTCCTGGCCCCTCCTGGCCCCTCTAGTGCAGAGCTACAGGCGAAGCATGCACAGGGATGCTTGTTACATGCTTTTGAGAAGTTGAAGAAAGAGAAGCGGAGGGCAAAAGCTGGAAGCACTGACAGGCTGCCCAGGGCAGAGCCCTGGAACATCAGAAACCAGGCTAGAGCATCTGTCTCCCTAGGCTGTGTCCTCTGTGAGCCCCTGGCCCCTCCTTTCCTGGCCAGCATTAGAGTCTTGTCCATCTGGTAGAGTGTACTCCATGGCTATGAGAAATAGGGTTTTGAGCTTTAGACTCAGCTCACCCCTTCATCTGCCCACTCTGCTTGCATCCTTCTACCCTCATTCTTTTTGGAATGCTGGTGGTCACAGAGCATGTGAGAAGATGCAGAGGACTGGCTACAGACAGAGAAGGACACTATGTAGGTCTGTGGCTGCAGCATGACATGCCCAGGATGTAAATGGGGGAACAGCGCTGAGAAGGACAGAGGGAATGGGGTGTCTGATGGTCGGGGAGACAGACAGACAAATGGTGCCTGAGGTAATGGACACATAGATGGATGAATGCCCAAAGCTAGACCTAGCCAGCCAGCGGGCATCACGAGTAACTCTTTTCTGGCAGCCATAGCCACTAACCTTAAGCTCCTTGATTGGAGCAAAGAGGCCCTGGAGATTAGAAAATACATTCCATGATGTTGGACCTGTGGCCCTGGGCACTCACCTGCCCTATGACCCCCTCCGCGGGGCGAGGCCCCTTGCTGGGTGCCTCCATTCCTGGGTTGTTCCATGCTGCTGTCCCGGCTCTCTCCATTAGGGGCATTACTGTCACCTGCTGATGGTACGGCTCCGCCATCTACATCTTCGATGTTGCCACCAGTGCTCTGGCCCACACTGCAGTCCTTCCTCATCCTGTGGGAGGGGCGGGAGCTTTAGGGTCTCACTGACACATCTCTCACATGCCACACAGTGACATCAGTTGAGGACAGGGATCTCATAAGATTGTGCTGCCAGGTGATGTGTAGCTGGCTTGCTTTGTGCAGCTCTGATGTTCTTATCCATGCATTCTGCAGGCTGGTTCCCCGCTGTGTCACCGAACTTACACTGCTGACCTCCGACCCTAGCAATGAGTGAACTGGGTGGAAGGGCACTCCCCTTAGTGGACAGCGCCCCAGAGTACAAGTGAGAAAGGGGCTCAGTGCCGAATAAACAAGTAAGCATGGCAGAATGAAGAAGCACCCGTCTGAACCATCCATGAGAACCCACCAGGAATGCTGTCACACTCCCGCGAAGCTTAGGAAGCCCCCAGCAACAGAGGCTCATTACTGAGAGAGGAAGAAGACGGCACTGAATGACAGGTCTGAAGCTTCACTGGTTCTCTCCAGCAGCCAAGTAGTTAAAACCCCCAGGAGAGCTGGGGAGATGGCTCAGTCTGTCAAGTGAACAGTGCCAGCCTGAGGCCCTGAGTACAGCCTGAGGATCCCCTGTGAAAACATTGGGTATGGTGGTGTGCCCTTATAATCTCAGTGCTGGGGAGGTGGAGACAGATCCCTGGAGCTTACTGACCAGCCAGGCTAGTCTGATTGGTGGGTTCAGGGCCAGTGAGAGACCTTGAATTAAAAAATGAATGCTGGCAAGATGAAAAAGGGACTACACAAAGTTGGCCTCTCAGTTCCACATGTGTGGGTATGTCAGTCAACACACACACACACACACACACACACACACACACACACACACACACACACACGGTGAATGATGCCTGAAGAATGATACCCAAGGTTGTCCTTTGGCTTCCATACTTACCTGCACATGGACACATACTCACACTTAAACACACACATGCACATTGGTACACACATGAACATACACACAAACAAAATAAATTTTAAAAAGTGCCCACTATCCCTCAGACCAGTTAGAGGGTAGATATAACCTGGGCCCGAGAATGGGGAAAATGACTCTGTGTATATGACATTCCCTATTGATTCACTCTGAGGCCACTTGCTGGACACATGACCTGCTGAAGGTCAGTTGGGTCAATTGGGCACTGCAGGTTGACTAATGTGAGACAACGGTAATCATCATCATCATGCTGCCCAGAGCTCCAGAGAGCTCAGCTCCACACCTTCCTCCCCGGTGCCCAGGCAGAGGCCTCTGGGAAGTCTTACCTTAGCCACCTGGTCTGGAACCATGTCCTCATACGGTTCAGTGTGACGGGCCCACCCCAGACGCTCTGCAGCTGCTTGTGGGTGCCCAGGTAGGATGTGGTCAGCGGGGAGACATACATGGGGTATCCCAGTGGCTGGTCGCAGGAGGAGTTGATGAGATTGCGCAGGACCTGCTTGTTGTTCTGGATGCTTCCACGCTCTGGGTTGCGGTTGCGCAGGAAGATGAGTTCCTGCTGCTGCCCTGCCCAGAGTCCTCGCACACACTCCTTATTCACCTGTAAGCAGGGGTGGGGGTTGGTAGAAGCACAGGGACCCTGGCTGTCAGTCTGGGTTTAGCCCATGGAGAGTGGGTGTGGTTCCAGGACAGGGAGTCTGGGGATGTAACAACTCAGTCTAAGGCCCTTGTCTCAGTCCTGAAAATGATGTCATACTCATGGTGTGGGGAAACTGAGGGAACATAAGAAGGAAGTAAGATTTTTCTCTTAGCCCTGTGCAAAGCTGGGTCATGGGGAAGAGGGCTCTTCCACCCAGGAGCAGGCAATCAGAGAAAAGTCTGCAACTTTGAAGGAGGCATGTCCAACTTGCAGCCCATGGGCCAAAGGTTCTAAATCATAAATTACTTAAAACATCAAGAAACGTAAAACAAAACAAAAGAAAACCCTCCGGTGAGTTTGGTGAAGCTTTTGCACACATTGGTTCTCCAAGGAGGGAGATGACTCCATACATTGACCATGGCTTTCAGGCTGCATCTCTGGCCAGCCTCTGATGCCTGGCTAGCGCTCCTCTGACTTAGGGACCAGTTGTGCCAACTGCCTTCTCTTTCCTCCTGTTCCTCAGTTGGAGACCAAGGCACGTGACCTACCTTGATGACCTTGAAGCTCAGGAAACCCCTGTGGAGCATGATGACCTTGTACTCATCAGCACCCTCGTCCACCACGTGCCTCAGAGTCAACAGCTCCTCCTTGTTGGACAGCACAGCGCTCCTCCAGGCTGGGTCTCCCTCGTGGCAGATCACGACCTTCTTCTCAAAGGACTGGATGGCCTCATAGAGAACTGCCGGGTCTTCATATTCATCAGGGCAGGTGAACTGGTCCTGGTGGGGAGAGCCCAAGTGGGCTCAGTGAGGCCAGAGCTGCTGGTCTGGGCAAGGGCAGAGGGGGACTTGCAGTGGCCTCTAGGGCCACACGCTCTCCTTGTTTTCCTCCCTCAGCCCCCCAGCCCCTACCCCATCACTGAATCCTAAGCTGGGCACAGAGGGCAGCTCAACTCATTGTCCCTAACCAGATGGAGCATGCCTAGGAAAGAGCTGCATTTCTCAGACCTCTGTGACATTTAGGTCAATCCCCCTCTTCCTTGTGAACCTCCTCCTATGTGCTCCTGGGAGAAGAAGGCCATTAGCCAATATCAAGTTTATTCAGACCACCCCAAAGTACTGAATAATTTCTGAGGCTCTCCAGAAAAGAGGTACCAGATTTTGTTGGTTTTGTTTGTTGCTTATTTGTTTGTTTATTTGGGGTTTTTTTTGCTTTGTTTTGGTTTTTGGTTTTTCGAGACAGGGTTTCTCTTTGTAATAGTTCTGTCTGTTCTAAAGCTTGTTCATAGGCCAGGCTGGCCTTGAACTCACAGAGATCTGCCTGCCTCTTCTCCTGCAGTACTGGGATTAAAGGCATGTGCCCCCACTGCCCAGCTCAGAGACTATATTTTTTATTAATTCACTTTTTGTAGGGTTTTTTTTTTTTTTTTGAGACAAGGCCTCATTCTGTAGCTAAAGTTGACCTAGACTTATTTATCATTTTCATTATTATTTGAGCACGTAATATACATCAGAAAGACATGAAGACTGTGTTATTGGCTTTATCCTTCTATGTGTGCAGTGTGTGTATGACTGAATATGTAGAGACCAGAGGACAGCCTTGGATGTCCTCCTTGGTGGCTATCCACGTTGTTGTTTTGAGATAGGGTATTTCACTGGCTGGCTAGTGACCCCCAAGAGCCTCTTGTCTTCTGTCCCCAGCATTGGGATCGCAAGCAAACTAACACGCCTAGATTTTCTATCTGGGGTCTATGGTTCAAACTCATATCCTCATCTTGCACAGCAGACACATTATTGACAGAGGCCTCACCCCAGCTCACATTATTTACCTTTTTCCTCACTGGAACTCAATACTGGACACAAACAAATTAAAGGGGGAAGTGTTCTATTTCAGCCACAGTGAAGAGGATTATGCCATACTCCTTGGCTGAGTTGATTCTAAGCCAGTAAGGAGGCAGACCTTGGAGTGGGGCTCCATGGGAGGAGGGTGGAGGAGATGGCTGCTCTGTACAGTGGCGGGAAGTAGGTGTAAGGGGGCAGACTCTTTTTTTTTCCCCCACAATTTCAGATTAATCCTTCTTTCAGAAGTGGCTTTTTACCTGGTGCAGTTTCAGGGACATCCGGATGGCTGGAACAACAACTTTGTGCAGCAGGTCCATGTCGGCAAATACCCACTCATCTCGAGCTGTGACCCGGAAGTCACCTTTGAAGAGGGCATGCAGCCCATACAGAAATGAATCCAGGCTGCAAAACACAGTCACATCATTGTGGGATCATGCTGCACAGTGCTTATGATCACTTCATCCCCACCAGCATCTGCATCTTCTGGTTTAAGAATTATCTTCCTGGGGCTAGGAAGATAGCTCAGTTGCTACACACAAGCATGAGGGCCCAAGTTCCCAGTACCTCATAAAAAAAGTCATGTGTGGTGGTATGTGCTGGTTATCCCAGTGCTGAGGAGGCAGAGGTAGGATTGGTCCCTGATGCTGGCAGGCCACCCAACGTAGTTTAACCAGTAAACTCCAGACCGATGAAAGATGCTGTCTCAAGTAAGATAGATGGTATCTGAGTTACAAGACATATATGACCACTTGCACATGCACACATACAAACATACTCATTATCTTCCTGTATTTTAGATTGACCAGGCATGGAAAGGAAGATGACTCTGCACTTTCCCCAGAATTCCCTGGGCCCGGCCCCACAGCTAGGTGTGAAGTATGCTGGTGCCTTGGTGTACGGTCATCTCCCATCATCATAGGGAACCACTAACATGATCTCTGAATGTGAAACTGAGATCCAGCTTGGAACAGGCCAAACACATACACCAGAAAGCAAGGGCAGCAGGCTCGCCCTTCCTGGCCACCCTGGCTGTGCCACACATACCCTCCCCACACCAGGGCACCAGGGTCTTATTTCTCCTCTTGAGATTTCAGGGACATGTTAACCATAGTAGAAATTGGATTCTGCCATGATATATAGAGAGGAAAAAAAATAACCAAATGTCACCCAAGCATGGATTCTTAGATTATCAGAGCACGGCTGTTCCCTCTGCTTCATGATTAGAGAAGAAGCAGGGTGACGAAGGTCAATGTCAGTGGCTAATAGCTCTGCCAGGTTGTTCAAATTTTCACAGCATCTTAGTTAGGGTTTCTATTGCTGTGAAGAGACACCATGACCACAGCAACTCTTACAAAGGAAAATATTTAATTGGGGCTGATTTATAATTTCAGAGATTTAGTCCGTTATCATCATGGTGGGACATGGCAGCATGTAGGCAGATATGGTGCTGGGGAAGGAGCTGAGAATTCTACATCTTGCAAGCAACAGGAAGTTGTCTGTCTCACTGGGTGTGGCTTGAGCATATATGAACCCTCAAAGCCCGCCTCTGCAATGACACACTTCCTCCATCAAGACCACACCTACTGTAACAAGGGCACACCTCCTAAGAGTGTCACTCCCTTTAGGGGCCATTTTCTTTCAAAGCACCATGCATGTCCAGGTTTTCCTGCTTCGTTTCACTTCCCTGTCTTTCTCACCTGTCATTAAGTGTCACCTGAGTGAAGAACAGGGTGTCACACAAGGGATGTTGCTTAGGGCCTGGGACCTTTTCTGAGTGAACATGGTGAGTGGGCTCAGGAAAACAGTGTGTCCTGTATTCTGGGGATCGGAAGGAAAGATGGCTCTCCTCTCCTCCATTCTTATTTCTATATGGTGCCTCTCCTAGCTACCTCTAATGCTCCTGAGATGCAGGGGTGAGGCAAACATGGCCACCAGCACTGTGGACAGGGCTGGCCTGGGACAAGAGGTGCAGGACATGCACGGGAAAAGATTTTCAAGGGTTTTAATGAGAAGAGCTCTGACTCAACACAGTGCATGGGGCCTGTGTATCAGAGAAGCACGTCCGCCACTTGCTGTTGCAGCACCCTGCTATGGCAGGTGCCTCTGCTCATTTCCACCCAGAACTCTCATGAGGAAGACTCAGAGACTTTGCACTGGAACAGCCTGTGGGAAACTGGAGCCTCCAGGGCCTCCCCAGATGGGGCTGCTGGTGTGGCCGGGAGGAACCTAGAACCTTCTGGAAAGAGATCGAGGAAATAACCTTTTCCAAAGGGCTGTTTGCTCACAGAGCAAAAGCTCCCAAGGGGCTGAGAGCTGAAGCCAGCTCCTGGGAGGCAGAGAGGCCGTTGGAGCAGAGCAGAACTGCAGGAAGACTGGAACCATGAGCAGAGACTTCCCTTCATGAGTGATGCCTGCCATCGGGCTCTCCTGGGAAACATCTGAGGACGCCCCTGGTGTCGGAAAGGCACTAACCATAGAAGGGAGATGGAGTGTTACGTCATGATGGGGTGAGTGCAGGAAGGTATGGGACACCACACTGCACACTCAGTGTAAGAGGAAAAACTCCTTTTAGACATGGGAACAGGGATAGTACAACGGAAGACTTGAGGAGATCCCCCAGGCAACACCCACAGATACAAGAGCCTCAGCCTGCTGCTTGCTCAGCTGCAGGCCGTTGCTTCCTCCAGAGCCTCACTAAGACATCCAGGCTCCCATCTGAGGCCTCCACGGTCTATACTTCAGCTGTTGATTCTCTTTTCGGAGAAAACGACACATGGCAATACACACAGGTGCTTTATTAAAGTGACCCTCCACGTGAGCCAGAGCCCAGGTGAGAACCCCTCCAGCCTGGGGAGTCACCCTTGACCTCACACATGGAGGAGTTCTAATGGGAGGTGTTTCATAACTGGCCTTTCCCCCTGGAGGGAATAAAGAGGAAGATGATATCCAGCAGGCAGCCTGCAGTAAAGCAGGGCAGAGTGGAGGGCAAGGAGAGTGGAAGCCTCCTGAATGCCTGCTGTGCATTTGGATTTGGAGCTTCGCTGGGCTCTGTCCTCTTAAGCCTCTATTGAGAAGCCAGTGTGATCATATGCAGGTTATGATCCCTGAGCTGGGAGGCAGAGAAAGGTGGATCCCTGGGGCTCCCTGGGCAGCCCAGCCCACAGGGAGAGGCCCAAGCCACAGAAAGTAGTTGTTTCTAAAACAAAGGTGGATGGTGCCTGATGAATGATATCTGAAGTTGTTCCCTGGCTTCCACACACGTGCACACTTAACAGGCACATGAACACACACACACACACACACACACACACACACACACACACACACACACACACACACTGACTAGACTGAGAAGTGACACACTCCCACCCAGCTGCATCTGGGCTGCCACTACTGTGAGAGAGTGACACACAGCACAACCAAAGTTGTCTGTCTCAGAGACTAAGCCCCATCTGAAGCCCACCAAGGAGGTGGGCAAGCCAGGCTATCTCATCATGGTGCCAGGATGCTGGGGGCATCAGCAGAGAGAGAGATTAGCTGTGTCCAGACAGGGACAGCAGGAAAGATACATCTGGCTCTGTCCCCACCCCTTTCTGCCACTAGCTCCTTTTCCTGTCTGACCAGCTCCACCACACCCTTCACATCACAATGACTTTGAAACCGTGAGCCAAAATAAACCTTTTCTTCTTTGAACTTGCTCTCCCAGGTGCTCCAATCAGAGAGCAAAAACTCACACAATCCCTGACCAACCCGGCTTGCCTGTCACCTGTGACCTCTCCATGGTGGCTCTCAATCAACTGGGCCCACAGGGGACATCTGTCCATGCCTGGGGACAATTTTGATGTCACAACTGATACAGGGACACTGGATAGAGTCTGGGGTGCAAAATCAACTCAGAAGAGCCACCCAAGGAACTGCTAGAGCTCCAATGTTGAAAGCCCCCAGATGCATTGGGAAAAGAGACCAGCACTGGAGTGGGGGTCATCTAGTATCAGGCAAGAGATCACTGCCTCGGGTTTGTATGGTAGACTTTGGGGAAAACAACTTTGCCACAGGAATCATTTCTGCAGGACTCTTCATGGTGTGCCCAGCACAGACTGACTTCTTCTGCATTCCAAACATGCTGCCACCCTCCACACTGCTACATCTTGCTTTGCAAGAGCAGTGCAGCTAGTGAGGGGCACCCAATGAGGTGATTCACCACTGCATCAGCATGGGGATACCCAGTGCTCAAGATGTCAGCCTCTGTCACCAAACTCGGATTGGACAAGAGACCCGCCATAGGTTCCTAGCAAGCTCTCTTCCTGTGTCCCTTTCCCCTCTGGGACATCCACAGAAAAGGCTTTACTGTCACAGACACTTTTGTGGCACACCAGTTCCCCAAACACAAAGGGCCAGATGACCACTGCCACCTCATAGGCATTTTGATCACAGTGACAAAACAAACAAACAAAAAAAACAAAAACAAAAAACAAAAAAACAAAAACAAAAACCAACCAACCAAAGAAATAAAAAACCCTAACACAGTTCCTGAGCAGCCTGACCCTGTTTTGATCTGTCGCTTTCCATGTGCTCTCAACTATTGCCATCAGGGATGTGTTGGAGCCTGTTGGGTCCTAAAGTCAAACTATTCCCATGGGGAAGCCTGGCTTATTCCTAGGTGGTACAGAATGGCCTGTTGTTCCTCCAGGGCCGGTGCCTCCCTGGGAGGGAAGAGTTGTGATCCAGAAACTCTACTCCCCACATCCCTCTGTCTCTGCCTCCCAGCACTGGGATCTCAGGTGTGCATGATACCGTACTCAGGTTTTGAAGTGGGTAAGGGGATCTGAACTCAGGTCCCCATGCTTGAACAGCAAGCACTTTACCCCAAACCATATCCCCACACCTTATATTTCATTGTGAGTTAGAGAGCTACTGACAGGTTGAGGACAGTTCCCAGTGAGTGCCTATGTCAGCATTCATGTTGTCCTATGGGTCAGGTGGCAGAAGTTGAGAGATGCGGGTATGTCCTAGCGACCCGGACACGGAGGGTGCATGCTGGTAGCTATGACATGGAAAGGATCCACGTGGGCAGGAGAAGACATGGTGCCATTCCAAATGGCACAACATTCCTGAGCTCAGACAGTAAGTGAGCCGCCGCATCGTTAAAGCCCAGGCAGCTTCTAGCACCACAGTCTGGCACAGGACATGGCGACGCAGAAGCTAAGCAGGGGGGAGGAAGTGGTAGACACTGGATGAGCTGAGTAGCTCCGGGGCTCTTTCCTTTTCTCCTTCCTTCCTCCTGATTTCCCTTCAGTGCTGGGAACAGAAACTAGGTTCCCATACATGCTAGGCAAGTACTTGACCATGAGCTCTACCTGTAGCCCTATTTTCCTCCTGTCTTTTAAACTCAAATGTTCCATCATGTACCAAGATTCTGATTTCAGCTAACAGTCGGGAGCTTGCATCCTCCCACCCTACCTCCCCTCATTGGTTTCTCTAGTGCTGAGTACCAAAGATGAAACCACACAATAGCCATTGATGTCCAGTGACTGAGGGGTTGGATGTCACTAGTTAGAGCATCTTAGCTGGAAGAGAGGGGACAGCAGGGCCCAGGCACAGCTTGTCTGTGACAGACCCTGCTCAGGGGACAGAGGGTGAAAGGGGCCCAGGGAAAAGTGATGGGGATGAACCTTTCCCAAGTAACAACTTTGCTAGGCACCTGGAAAACAGCCATAAGGAGGCTTACAACCATTTTATTTGAAGACAGGGTCTCATGTATCTCAGGCTGGCTTGAACTCACTATGTAGCTAAGGATGACCTTAAACTTCTGACCCTCTGCTTCTACCTCTAGAGTGCAGAAACTACAGGTGTATGTCACCATGCAGGCCTTATGCAGTGCTGGCTGTTGAACCCAGGGCTTCAGGAACACTAGGTAAGCCTTGTACCTATATTCTTAACCCAACCCATACAACCTGAAAGATCCGAGACCTGGGATCTCTGGGTTCCAACTTCCCATATTAATATTTCCAAATACAACAGTCTCAAGTTTACGACAAGAAACATTTTGCAGACCCAACCTGATTCCTGAGAAAGACGCATCTGAAAGACTTGCCAGCAGTTTTGAAGGAAAGAAAATGACTGACAGGTTCCATCAGACACAAACCCAGGCACGTGCACAAGACTAAAACATCCCAGCTGTCTCCTAGGTACCTCATGGCCATATTGTGTGCTGCTGTTCCCAGAGCTCGCCTTCCCAGAATGCACAGGGCAAAGGAAAGTGTCACCAGAGGCGAGTCTTCATCACTGTCCACAGGTTCCAGGGTCTTGGAGAGCTGGAAGAACAAGGATGTGAACCCAGCTGTCACCCAGGCTTTCACAAGTGCAGCTGAAGCAGGCTTGTAGGGGGACACTGTAGCCAACCAGGCACCTCTGAAGTGACACCAGAGAGCGGAGTCTTTGGCTGCCCATGGCAGTCTCTCTTATGGTTGGACATGGGAAGATATGCATGGGAAAAGCACAGTTTTACTTTGCTAAACGCTGTCATGATGTTTCTGACAGGAGGCAATTAGAGGGAGAAAGGTGTTATTCTGGCCCACAGAAGAGGCACAGTCCATCATGGTGGAGGAGGCATGGCACCAGGAGGAGGAAGAGGAGGTGACTGGTCACGTGAGCAGTCAGGAAGCAGAACATGAACAGGATGATGTAGGTCTAGGTCATAAAGCCTCAAAGCCTTTGTAGTGATTTCCATAAGAATGGCCCCTATCGGCTCCTATATTTGAATGCTTAGTCACCAAAGAGTGGCACTATTTGAGAAAGATTAGGAGGGGTGGCCTTGTTGGAGGAAGTGTGTGGTGATAGTTGTGCTTCCCAATAAAGCTTGCCGGGGAATCAGAGGACAAAGCCGACCCCTATATTAAACAGAGAGGTCAGGCTATGTTAGCACACGCCTTTCATCCTAGCATTCGGGAGGCAGACATACATCTGGATCTTGGTGAGTTCAAGGCCACACTGGGAACAGAGCCAGGCTTGGTGGCACATGCCATTGATCCCAGCACTAGGAAGGAAGGAGGATGGCGGGGCACTGAAGGGTATAAGGCGAGAGTAAACAGGAAGTCTCCTCTTGAGACTGAGGATTCTCCTAGAGGTAAGAACATGGCTGCCTTGTTCTGCTTCTCTAATCTTTCAAGTTTCACCCCAATATTTGGCTCTGGGTTGTTTTTTTAATTAATAAAATCATTTTAATTAATAAAATCATTTAAAATTTGTGTTACAGAAGTGTGTCACTGGAGGTGACTTTGAGGTTTTAAAAGCCCAAGCCAGGCCCAGTTTCTCCCTCTTTCTGCCCATGGATCAGGATGTAGAACTCTCAGCTGTCTCTCTAGCACCATGTCTGCCTGTGTACCACTATGCCCTCCACGATGATGATAACGGACTAAGCCTCTGAAGCTATAAGCCAGCCCCCAATTAGATGCTTTCTTTTGTAAGGGTTGTTTGGTCATGGCGTCTCTTCACACCAATAGGACACTGACTAAGACAGCCTGCCTCCAGTCTACTCAGTCTAATGAGGCTCCACTTTTTTTTTTTGTTTTTTGGTTTTTCAAGACAGGGTTTCTCTGTGGAGGCTCCACTTTTTAAAGATTCTACAACCTTCCCAAGTAGCACTACCATTGTGGAACCAAATGTTCAAACATATAAACCTATTGGGGAAACATCTCACATTCAAACCACAACGGGTGCCTTCCTGAGAGCAAGGTGGCAGAGGTTGGGTTTGATGAAAAAATTCCCTGGGATGAGTTCTTATGACAGATTGAGGTCACTAACACAGTCAGACCATGCCCTCTCAAGAATGCTCACCATTACTGGCTCCTACCATGGAGGAAGACCTGCCAAAAGCCAGATCAAGTAAGGCTTTTCTTTTCTCCCCCAGATAAGGGCCCTTTCAACAGGCCGTGAATGCAAAACCAATGACTAACAGTTACATAAAGTCAAACTTGGGCCTGATGGTACAGGTCTGCAAGCCCAGCTACCCTGGAGGCTGAGGCAGGAAGATTGTCAGTTCATGGTCTGCTTGAACTACAGAGTGTATTAGAGGCCATCCTCAGCATCTTAGCAAGGCCCTATCTCAAAATATGAAGTAGAAAACAGGATGAGGCAGGCGTATAGGTCAATCAATGGTAGGTCACCTGACTAGTTTAGCAAGGCCCAGGTTCAATGCCTAGTACCACAAGGAGAAAAAATTTATATGTACATATATATACATATATATATATAAATTGTTTACTGTAACATGGGATAATGGAGACACATCAGGAGTTCCTTTTTCTTCTCAGCCCATATCCCTCGACTGTGACTGGCTTCCTGACCCTGAGAATTTAGTGTCATGGTTTGGTACTCTGTCAGCTGCCAGCGCTGTTGCTCTCAACCTCCTTCCTACACCAGCATTCGAGGACTCAGCCTTCAGCACACAGAGCGGATGGACATCCAGTCCCCGGTTCACTCCGTCTCTTCTGCCTGTGAGCAGCCATTACTCTGGGCTTCATCTCCAGGAGACAAGCCTTTGGGTGTACACTCAGCACATGAGCACTGCCCTGGAGAATGATAGTTATAGAGGCATCTGGACCATCTGATTGCTGAGCAGATGGCGTGTCCATGAGTCAATGTGCTCAGTAAATCTTCCTGACACCAGCAAAGAAATCTGTCATGGGGCAATCTCAAAAAAAAAAAAAAAAAAAAAAAAAAAAGAGGTCTATTTTGAGACAATGGCTTGCTATGTAGCCCAGGCTTGTCTGAAACTCACTATATGGCCTAGAATGACCTTAAACTAGAAAATCTTCTGCCTCAGCCTCCCCACTACTAAGACTATAGACATGAACCACCATGTCTAACTCAAAATACAATTCAGTCATTGGAGTGCTTGCTTCTCAAGCGTCAAGACTTGAGTTCAGACCCCAAGACTTCCTGGAAAAACTTGGGAGCACGCTTCTGTAATCCCAGGTCTGGGAAAGTACAGACAAGGATCCGCTGGCTAGTCAGTCTGTACAAACTAGTAAGCTCCAGGTTCAGAGAAACCCTGTCTCAGGAGGAAGGTGGAGAGTGGTTGAGGAAGACACTTGACACTGACCTTTGACCTCCACATGTGTGCACACTCACAGGCACCAAACCAAACCAAATTATTATAAAAATTTTATAATTTTATTTTGTTTGTGGTGCTGGGTATCAAATCCAGGTCTTGTCTTGTACAGGCAAGTCCTCTGTCACTGAGCCCTCCAAACACAAATTTATTCAATTTAATTAATTTGTGTGTGTGTGTGTGTGTGTGTGTGTGTGTGTGTGTGTGTATACCCATAGGCACACTCTCTACATGATTCTCTTTGAGATGGGGTGGCTCACTGGTTTGGTGCTGGGTTGGTAGCCAATAAGTCCCCAGCAATCCTCCTGTCTCAGCCCCACCTCACTAGCACTAGGGCTACTGCCATGAGTCATCCCCCAAACACACACACACACTGCAATTTTAAACAAGGAAGTTTCCAGTATCTTGATGCTACTCTAGCAACTTGAATATCCTGACCCTGAACATCATTTAAAGGGATGGATACTTTTAAAACTCTGTCACTGGAGACAAAACATATTGTCTCCCAATTATGTACTAAGCATTTATTCAGAAATACAATTTTTCTCACCTCTATTTTCTATTATCTACATTGGAGTACAGTAAGGGAAGGTTAAGGAGCCTCGCTTTCTAGCCTTGTACTCAGTGGCTCAGCTCAGGTCCTCTCCTACCTCCTGTCTCTTCCCTGCGCAGAACTGAATCCATTCCAGGAACACGGTGCAGTAACTTGCCCGTGTGATCCCCTGGAGACATGGAACGTAATCGTCATCGATGTTGATGTTAAACGTTGCAAGGTCACGCTCGATGTGATGCCACTTGGCGAAGGGCTGGAGGGACTTCAGCAGGGGTTCGTTCTTGACCCAGGAGAGGAGTTTGGGGGAAGTAACCATGTAGTATATTATACTCTGCAGAAAGCAAGCAAGACCGTGAAATCTCATAGCCAGAAGACTTTACTTATTTTATTTATTAGGTCTCAGTTCATAGCCAGAAGACTTTATTTATGTGTTTATTAGGTCTCAGTAAGAAGGGCCTGGAAAGATGGCTCAGAGGCTAAGAGGAGATGTTTTTGTCTCCATCAAAGACAGCTTTGGCTGGTAGGGGTCTGAGGCCTCGGATGGGGACCTTTTGACTCTCAGCACAGTGTAGAGGGCATGAGGTCCTTATGCTCATAGATAATCACTAGGGAAACCAGGAATGTTAAACATATAGGGTTGTCTCTTCAAAAGAAGAGATATATAACCAATCTGCCCAGCCGGCTGGAAATGGCTGCAGCTATATAGCCTTGTGACTTCTGTGTTATCTGTGAGGTCGGGGCACACATGAGTCCTCCAGACTCTTATGTTTATCTCAGACTCTTCCTTCATAGACCCTTATCTCGAGCATGGTTTCTCAGTCAATAGACCTCTTTATGGAAGAGGTCGTATGTACTTTGAAAAGAGTTTCAGTATAATCATGTAGTAAGCTTTGCTGTACATGTAGGATTGAGTTCATTATCATCAGAAAATTTTTTTCCAGAGTTGTGCTGTGTTTAAATATGCCTAAAATAAATTGCCTGTCTACTGAGTTGTGTTGAACCAGACTTCTTCTTACTGCACATGGATTGACACTCCTGGCCCTGGTGGCTACAGAGACAATGCCCCCCTCCCCCAGGACAGCATTAAATTGTGGAGCCCTCAGTAGGCTTTGTGCATAGCCTCCCCCAGCATAGGGTCCAATCACGGGGATTTCCTCTGTTCTCTTCTGTCCTTCTGGTTCCTGCTTCTTAGAGCACAACTCAGCCCACCTGGCTCAGAAGCACATTTTTCTCCACAGGGCATGCAAACTGCACATTTCTTTTCTTGTCTTCTTCCTTTCCTCTTTCCCCTTTCCTCCCTTTCCCTTCTTTTTCCCCATCCCTTTCTCTCACCCCCCATTCCCTCCTTTTTCGATTTTTTTTTTTTTGTAAATCATTGTTCTTCCTAATCATTATATTGAATGTTTGAGACAGGGTCTTTTGTAGCACCGTCTGGAATTCTCTATGTAGCCAAGGATGACCTTGAACTTCTGATTCTCCTTCCTCTACCTCCTTCCTACTGGGGATTGAACCTAGGGTTTTGTGCATGCTAGGCAAGCACTCTGCCAGCTGAGTTACATCTCCAGTCCAAAATTCTGGTTCTAAGCTGGACTGTTTGCATTGCAGCGAATGACATACTGTGTATCTCCAACATGGGGCCTGCTGATACACCCTGAATATTTAAATTGGCCATCACAACAAGCACCCCCTGCTGGAAATGGACAGACAGTCAAGGTTGCAGCCAGCCTTCTGTGCCCAGGCTTAGGCTAACACAAAGCCCCGCTGTGTTTTCCAGAAAGTAGAGGTCCCCAAGTCTGGCTGCATCTCTCACTGAGAAGCTGGGGGGGGGGGAAACACCAGGCATGCCACTTTGTGTAGAGCTTTTCAGGAACCCTGCCGCTTGCCCCCACTCTCCAGACCCTAGGCTTTGCCCATGGTATCGAGAATCACATCACACCTTGACATAGTAGCGGACAAGCACTCTGCGGAGGTCAAACACCTGCAGCATGGTGGCTGCATTGTTGTCAATGATGCGATAGCCCTCCAGGATGTACTGTGTGCGTGTGATCTCCCAGGTGAGCCAGCGCAGGTGGAAGGCAGCATTGCAGGACAGCAGGTGTGGCAGGTGGCCAGGTTTGCAGCAGCAGCAGCCTCTGTCATCCTCATCACCTTCCATGATGGCCTCCACCTCCCTCTGCTGGCAGTAGGTTCCTGGCCAAGGACACAAGAAGCATTAGATCCTGCAGAGGTTGGAAGAGGGCATCAGATGATCTGGAACTGAAGTTACAGACAGCTGTGAACTGCCATGTGTATTGAGAATCAAACCCAGGTCCTCTGGAAAAGCAGCCAGTGCTCTTAGCCACACAGCCATCTTTGTAGACTCATGAGGTATCTCTTGAAGATGCTAGAATATGCTGGAATCAAGCGTGTATTCTTAGTTTTAAAGCAGGCCTACCAAACAACCATGATTCTCATAACCATTAACTCTTTGGGTGTGTGCCTGCCTATGTGCAAGGTGTGTGTGTGTGTGCCTGCCTATGTGCAAGGTGTGTGTGTGTGTGCATGTGTGTGTGTGTGTGTGTGTGTGTGTATAGGGAGGGGGAAAGAGGGAGGGAGGGAGGGAGATATGTAGGCAAGAGTTTAATCTTGAGGGTCATTCCTCAGGAGCCCTCTACTTTGGTTTCTTGAGACAGGGTCTCTCAGTGGACTGGAGTTCACCAAGTGCACTAGGCCAGCTCTGGCTCTCCACAACTGGAGTTGCAAGTGTGTGCCACTGCACTGGGCTTGTTATCAGTTCACAATCATTCCTACTTCCTCTATTCTCTGTGTTTTTATTTGGGGAGAGACATGCTTTCATAGTGGTCACAGACTTGGTGATGAAGACTCGTAGAATTACCTGTCTTTGGTGAGACAACCTGATAAAGATTCCTGCCCTGGGGCACCTTCCCAGACAAATAACAAAGTGAAGACCAGAAGATGGGGGAAGGAAGCTTTCAATACAACATAGGAAGAAAATAATGTAAACCCTGGACCAAGGCAGGCCCACTGGATCAAGAACAAAGAATCCTGAGCTAGGAAGGAAAACTGCATTCTGCCCAGGTCAGCCTGAGCCTTGTACATGAGAACTGTGCCCATCTTCCCAGCCGACACAGGAAGAAGAGATCCATAGCCTCCACTTCTGTGGGCTTTAACTCTGCCCTCTCTTAAAGGCTGTGCTATGTGGCCTTGAACTCAGGATGAGTGTGAGAGAGGAGAGAGCTGATTGCACCCATCACAGTGCGCTAACCTGGAGCTTTTTCTAGCTTTGGACCAGAGAGGACCAATCCGCTAGCTGCAGTTCCTGCCTTTGGCTTTCTCTTTAGTTCAGACACCATTGTAAGGCCTCTGCTGGGGTTCATCTTAACCTTGTGATACAACCCCAGGCTGCACCTCTGGTTTCCCTCATTTGTGTGTGGGGGTTTTAGAATCCAGACAGCATTGAAGCAAGGGACAGCTTCAATCCAACCCCCACACTAAGGGTCACTAGTGAAATGACACTGAGCCAAATGATCCTCTTGTGTCTTCTAAACCCTTTCTTCATTAAAAAAGTAATGAGGGCCTAGGGATGCGGCTCAGTAGGCAGAGTGCTCGCCTAGCATACACAAGGTCCTGGGGTTCACCCCAGTACTGCAGAACATAAAACCAGGTGTGTTGGGACATGCTTATAATCCAGCACTTGGGAGGTGAAGGCAGGGTCACCAAGAGTTCAAGACCTTCCTTAGCTACATAGTGAATGTGAAGCCGGCCTGGGCTGCATCAGACCTTGCTTCCCAAAAATCCAACATAACATCAACAACAACAAGTAGATGATAAGACACAGGCGAGAACTGATTTGAATGGGGTTATAAAGAATAGTAATTTTACCTGATAAAATCTAAAGAATATAAATTATACTTGATAAAATCTAGAGAGCTTCTTGGGGCCAGTGAGGTGGCTCAGTGGGTAAAGGGTTTTGCTATTAATTCTGACGACCTTAGTTTGATCCTAGGACCTATATGGCCGTGCTCTGTGATCTTGGTGGTGGCACTAGCCTCTGGATGGGACCTCTGATCTCTCCCAGCATAGCTAAAATTGGGGCCCCTGCTGGCCCACTGCCTCCCACCCCCAGGCTCCCTGTTGTCTTGCTTTCCTGAACAGTTTTTCCTGTACTTCCTGGTGCCGCTCCTCAGCAACAGTGCACCAGCTGTCTTTAGCAATGATCTTGAAAATGTAGGTGAGCTTCAGCCCAGGGTGTGGGAGGAGAAGAAAGTACAAAAACATGTTAAGTATGTTAGGGTGGTGTATAGTTTGCTTGCTTTCTGAGCACAACAGAAAGCTTTTTTTCTTTAATAACAACATTTTATTCCATGGAGTCCGTAGGAATACGCTTTACATTAGATACGGCCCTAAGAACAAGCTTTTCCCTGTGTTGTGCTAGATGAACTAGACTTTAAACATGGTGTGATGCCTTTAATTGAACAGCCATGTCTTTTGACTTTGTTTCTGGACAACATCCATGTATGTGGCACTTATCAACTTAGGAAGGTGAGGTTCAGGTGTCTCTTGGGATGCACACACCAACCTGGTTATGCAGATGAGAGAGGTGGAGCCCCCTTTCTGTAATGTACCCTGCAGTTCCCCAAAGCCACATGTTCTTCAGAACAGAAGGGTCTGGTCAGTTAGAATTTAAAACCAGGGTCTTAAGTGTTAAATACTCACCACTGAAAAACAAGCTTCCCAAGAGCTGGGGGAGGCGGCTCAGTGGGAACTGTAGGATCACTGGGGATCTGATCCAGACCCCCAGTACCCACATAAAAGGCAAGATGTTGAGGTGTGGGGCTCAAGCCTGTAATCCCACTGTTTGGATGAAGGAGCAGGGCAATCCCTGGAACTTGCTGGCCAGTAAGACTAACCGAGTCGCTGGGCTCCTGGTTCAGTGACAGACTTTGTCTCAACAACAATAAAAATAATAAGGTGGCGAGCCACTGAAGAAAGCACCTCGCATCAACCTCTGGCCTCCATAAGCAAAGTTGCACACAAATGTCATACACACAAATGCACACCCCCCCACACACACATACATTTAAGAAGTGGAGTCAATCAAAGCTTCCAGGCATATCAGGCAGTGTAGTGCATGATGAATGCTGAAATATATAATTCTTTAATCTTCTCTGGGAATAAGACCTCCCAAATTCTGCTCCATTTACAGGCTGGAGCAGCAGCACAACCAACTGGACTTGGAGGGGGGGCCTTCCTAGTTCATGGTTCATTCAGGACTGCCTCCTTCTCACAGACTTCCTGAGGTCAGGATGCTAAGGTGGCAGAGATTCTGCTGGTGCCCAAGGGACACACCCTGACCTCCTAGACCTGCCATATACACCAACATGCCTTAGGCTCCCCCAGTTAGAAATGAAGGGAACTATGTGTGCTAGCATTTGTGAGGGACAGCATTCTACTTTATGGATGAAGCTTGGAACCCAGAGAGTCGACAGACTATTCAAGCTGTGTAGACACAAAGCCTAAAGGCATGACAAAGAGTTGACGGTTGCCAAGAGGAAGAAAATTATAGTTTCAAGATTAGTGGGAGAGCTGTATGCGGATCTGCCAGTTGAGATAAAGCTTTGGGTTGGGTTTGCTTTGGATTACAATAGCCTACACAGATGTTTACATACGTCCTCATGGGCCAGTGGTTATGGGGTCAGCCAAACTGTGAGAAGGCTGATAACATCTCCCACAGACATAAATCTTGTTTTTGATATTCCCTAGCTCCAGTGGGAGTGGGTGGCTTCACCCTATGTAACAGCCTCTGCTTTCAGGGTCCCTTCTGCGACACCCATCAAGATGCTGACCAATGGCCTGCAGGGAGGGCCCCCATGATAGTGTGAAGGAATTCTGAGAAAATGAGATTTAAGAATTTAACCATCAAATAGACTGAAAACATTTAGACATTCCTTTTTTTGGTCCTTCCTTCTTTAACCTTTCTCCCTCCTTCTCTTCCTCTCTCCTTTTCTCCCTCCCCCTCTCCTCTCTCCACTCCACTCCTTCCTCCCCTCCTTCCTCCTTCTCCCCTCCCTCTCTTTTATTCTCTCTCCCTCCCCTTCTTTCCTCCCTGTCTTCCCCTTCCTCCTTCCCTTCCTGCTTCCTTTTCTCCCCACCCCCCCTCCTTCCCTTCTACTTCCTTCCCTCCATTTCTCGCTTCCTTCCTTCTTCTCTCCTTCTCTCTTCCCCTCATATTCATGGTAACACCCCTGGATGTGGTTTACCAAAACTTGCTTCCCTCTAAAGAGCAGCCGAGAGCGTCCCAGGCTCCAGTGGCCTCTTTGTCTCCTCTAGTTTCAACTCCCCAGTTCCTCGCGCCCTTTCTGGACTCACAGCGCTGTGATGCTGTCCCTCGGGTCCTTCTGCTTCCTATTTCCTCATGGTTTGCTTTTCTCCTTTGAGCTTGGCCAAACACTGTAATCTGGTCACACCTTTGCACATCCACATATCTGGAGCGTCTTGTTCCTGGCTTCCTTTCTGACTCCCCCTTGGTTAGACCCAATCCTTCCGTGTTCACATTCACAGAGCCAGTATGGCTTAGGGAAACCCACTCGCCAATCTCAACATGTCTGTTCAAAAGTGTCACTGCTAGCCTAGGTGAGCTTTCATGCTTTACAAATCCTTACCTGATTCCCTGCTCAGCTCATTCATCAGATGTCAAGTCCTATGATAGTGGTAGGTAGTGCCACCTTACACCCTCAGTGACAGGACAGTGTCCACCTTACACAACAGTGACAGGACAGTGTGCACCTTACACAACAGTGATAGGATGGTGTCCACCTTACACCAACAGTGACAGGATGGTGTCCACCTGACACCAACAGTGACAAGACGGTGTCCACCTGACACCAACAGTGACAAGACGGTGTCCACCTTACACCACAGTGACAGGACAGTGTCCACCTTACGCCAACAGTGATAAGACAGTGTCCACCTTACACCACAGTGACAGGACGGTGTCCACCTTACACCACAGTGACAGGACGGTGTCCACCTTACACCACAGTGACAGGACAGTGTCCACCTTACACCACAGTGACAGGACGGTGTCCACCTTACACCACAGTGACAGGACGGTGTCCACCTTACACCACAGTGACAGGACGGTGTCCACCTGACACCAACAGTGACTGGACAGTGTCCCCCTTACACCAATAGTGACAGGCCCCACAGCAGGGATGTGATGGCTGCTCTGCTGCCCCCTGAGTCCAACTGTGGCTCTGAGTCCTGGGTCAGCCATACAGCACCTGTTCCCCACGAGGAATTTTGTCAAATGCAAGAGAGGATACTCCAGCTCCCTCCCAGGTCCACCATCTGGTGACCACCATTGTGTCTCTAAGTCAGAGCTACAGAGGTGCTCAAAGTCACACTGAGGTCTGGGGCAGAAACTGAGGGTCTGTAGAGCCAAGTCACTGGGGATGTCCACAGAAGACCCTGATGTGAAAGCAGTTGGTTTTCCCAGTTAGGAGGGTGGTGTGGAGCTCTCAGAACTGTGTGAGAGATGATCGCTGAGTGCCTGTGAACCAAGCAAACACCGTGGCACAGATTTCAAGCACGTACCCACAAGCCAAGTGTCCAGTGGAGAGCCGCATGGTTGCCCAGGTGCACTCAGATCTAGCTTTAAGCTCAGGGCCTTTCTTTTTCCCCCTTGGTTTCCCTTTGCCATCACTTAGGTGGGCAGGGGGGAGGAGGATGCTTCTCCTGAGGGTGGCTGTCACCTTCAAGCTACTCTCTCCTGAGTCCCAAGTTCACAGGCATCTTATAAAGCACCAATCCAATGCCTTGGCTCTTTACTCCTACCGCTCACCTCCAGACTGCATCTATTGGGTCTTCAGCTCCTACCCATCCCCCCAGTCGATAGAGTTTGGTGCCCATTGGCACACGCTTTCTCTATTACCCTGACTTGGACTGTCAGCTGATATTAATCTGTCAACGCTTACCTTACAGGACCCTGGTGAGGTGGGTGCCTTTGCTGAGAGATGCACAGTGACTCCGCATGCATGCATATTCTCTTCTCACAGAAATGGCTCAGCCGCCTGCCTAGGTCACCTGACTAACCAAAGAACCACAGAAGCATGGGAAACTCCAGTGAGAGCTCTGCTTTCCAGGTAACCATGTCATTCTCTAGGGACCATAAACCAGAAGGAGATGGATGCCTGTTCTGCGCTCAAACCTGGCCTGCAACCACCCTCCCTGCGTTCTTCCACTTGCTGCCAAGCTCCATACTGACACTCGGGTGGCCTTGAAAGCAGTGTATAAAGAAGTGTTGGCTGGGGACACCTGGTGATGTTAAATGGAGTTGCTCTGTGTCCTGCTACCTTTACATCTGCAAAGTAAAAGCACACTGTGTCATGGACTCGGTGCTCAGCTGTATTGTTAGAGCAGCTGGCCTTTCTTCAACTGATATCCCCACCATTTACGTCTCAGTGACCACCTCTCACTGAGAGAAATGAAAAGCCAGACGCCCTTTGACCCAGAGCGCATGTGTGTGACCTTGACTTTGGTGATCGGGTCTACCTGACTGGAACTCTGACTACATTGACAGCACAGAGAGGCAGGTGACAGGTTAAATGGAGGAGAGGGCTGCTAGAAGCTATTTTTCCACTCTCTGGGGACAGCAGTATCCCTTGTTCAAGCTTGGGGACCAGCGATTCGGGGGCAGCCCTGGGTCCATTGTTGACATGGGACTCCTTTGCAAACACCATGTGAGTTTCAGATTTGTGTGTGCGTGTGCGTGTGTGCGTGCACGCCATGTGTATGCAAGTGCTCAAAGAAGGCAAAAAGGGGCATCAGACCCCCTGGAGTTGGTGCTGAGAACTAAAATCTAGTTTTTGGGGGGAGTACCAATGCCCTTAATGACTGAGCCATCTCTCCAGCCCCTGTTGTGTGATTTCAGATTTGAACTTGCCCAGCAGCCACAGGCCTCCCATGCTGCTCAGAAAGTCTTCATCCTTGGATGTATTTTCCATAAACCCTTCTTCTCTTATGCTAAAATGAGCTGAAGTCCGTGGCTTTATGCCAAGACCTCCTGTGAACTTGGTGCTTCTCTTTCAGGGGCTGGGGGTGGGGCAGAGGACTCTTCCCCATGACCTCAGGTTGCTGGCTTTCGCTGGGGTAGGTTTCTTTCTTTCTAAGAGGCATAGTGTAGTGGTGGAGCATGGCCTGGCATGCATGTAGTTCTGAGTTTGATCTCCAGCATGAGAGAGGGAGGGAAGGAGGAAGGGAGAGAAGAGAAAGAAAGAGGAAAGAGAGGGAGGGTGAGAGCAAGCTGTGATGTGCAAACAGTTCCCATTCCCTCTACTGGCTTCCTCAGCACATTTCCAGAGAGAGACAGAAACGGTCTGTCTGTGCTTTGACTGCCCCAGGCAGTGACAACGTAGATTAAATCTGACCAAACTAAAACCCACTTCTTTGGAAAACGGGGAATTTAGAAGAAAAGGAGAATGAAGAAGAAATCCAGAACACCCCTCTCCCCAGAAGAAAGCCAGCCCTCAGTGGGAATATTGTGATAGATGCTGCAATGAGGGACACACTCAACAACAGTCCTTTGGGGGCAACTTAGTTCTTCCTCAGAACTTGAATTTTGTCAAGGTGCAGGGCTCTTAAAAGTCTCTATGTTTAAAATTATGATCAAACTAGGTCAGAGAAAATGTACTGTAGGAGAAGGGGTGGGATGCAGGCAAGTTAGCTGCCATTTTTCCCCTCAAGACATTGTTTCTGCACTGATTTTACAATGGTGATATGACCACTGTGGCTGACTGGAAGAAGACAAAGCCATAAGCCATAACCGATGGCCCCTCCCAGAAGCCTGCTTACATAGCCCCAACCTTGGTCAGGTCTATATTTTACCCCGTGAGGTTTCAGGAATCCAGTAAGGTGTGGCAATGTTGATTCCCAGCAAATCATGCCTCTCTGTCATCCTAACCCAGGACAAGGAGACATGGTTATTTTTTTGCTACACCTGACTTTGAGCTATCACTGGAATTGACTGTGTACTCATTACTTTTCTCACTGCTGTGGTAAAAGAACTTGGCTAAAGCAACTTAAGAAAGGAGGTGTTTACTCTGGCGCTCATGGTTTACAGGGATACAGTCCACTGTGGTGAAGAAAACACGTCAGCAGGAATGGTTCTTGACCATAGTGTTGAGAGTGCTACATCCGGGTGGATCAGAGAGCAGAGGAGGTGTTCGAAAGTGCCAATGTTTCCCCAGCTGACTGGGTGTGCTTATGTCAGAATGCCTAATCAAAGTAGAGGTAGCCTTAATCCCCATGCAGCAGAACAGTCCCCAAGTCCTTCTTTGTTCATGGTGGCTTCTTTTCTAAAAGTCTGCCTTACTCATATTTCTGTGTGTATATATGTGTAAATATGCACATGAGAGTTCAGGTGTCGACAGAAGCCAAGTTGCATTGGAACCCCTGGAACTGGAGTCAGGTGGTTGTGAGCCTCCCAATCAGGATGCTGGGATTCAAGCTCAGGTCTCTGCAAGAGTAGTACATGCCTCTAATGATGGAGCCATCTCCCTATCCCTGATGTTGGCTTTTAAGCAATACTCTGCCTGGTCCTCAACCTAACGCACTGAGTTCCAGCAATGCTGCAAACAAAGAGACCCCTACCTCGGAACTCTAGTCCTCGGAGTTGAAAGGTCACAAGACCGTTTCCAATTTCGATCAGGTGGACAAAGGCATTGAGGTCATCTGAAGCCAAAATGAAGCAGTCGCCAGTGCTGTAGTTGCCCCAACGGCCAAGCACCAGGTCTCCGCAGAGCGTCTCCTGCAGGGTCCGGGTCAGGTGCTCATAGAAGATGGAGTTGAGGTTGTTGTCGTCACTCCCTGAAGACAGGCAGAAATGAGCCGCTGAGTGTCTCACCCAGAAGCAGTATGCTATCTTGTGCTCAGATCCTGAAACAGGGAGCTGCCCTTTGGTCAGGTTGGAGTCTTTATGGACACACAAAAGTTCCCGTTTCCCACCTGTCTTGGTGGATTATCCTGAGACCACCTATGTCTTCCCTGTGGACCCTGAGGTAGGCTTCATACAGATACATCACTGTCTAAATGCAAATTACTTAACAATCTTGTGTTATGCTCAACACTCTGACCTTGGCGGCGGGTGGTACCTGATGTGCAAGGATGAGGACCTGAGTTTGTTTTCTAGGACACGTGTTTTTAAAAAGACAACCATAGTAACAAGCTCTTGTAATCCCAACACCAGGAAAGCAGAGGGACGTGATCCCGGGAGCTCTCTGGCCAGACACCCTAGTCTGTTGAGCTTCTTCCAGGTCAGTGAAAGACGCTGACTCAAAAAACAAGGTAGAGGCTCCTGAGGACAAGGTTGCCTTCTTGCCCACACATACACATGACACATGTACGTGGGCGCGCGCACACACACACACACACACACACACACACACACACACGCACACACACACCTTTGAGCTTTAGGTCTGTATCTCACTTCTCTACTTAGCATCTCCTGTCTCAAATGCACGGCTTCCATGCATACAGAAGGACTTTGGGGCCGTCTCAGTGTGCACAATCATGAGTAAAAGCACTACAAAACCAAACCAACTTCTCATTGATCTCGGGAAACACCATTTCCATGGTGGCTTTCCATTTTGCGTCCCCCAGCAGGGACTGAGAGTGTTGGTTCTCCACCCTGATCAAGGCTTGATTCTGTCAGGGGCTGCCCAGTGATTAAGATTTGACACTCAGTTGGATGGATGGTGAGATCCAGGGAAAAGAAAGGATGTTGGAAGGACATGGAACCAGGATGTCCCACTTCCCAGTGGGAGGCCAGGGCTGTGTGTGGAGGCCTGAGGTATATTTCTGTGTCCTTCTTGCCAGGCTCCGATGGCAGCTCTCCATCTCTGGGGTGTCTCAGGATGAGGGCTAGATGTTTTTCAAGAAAAGACTAGACAAGCTGGGAAATCATTCTGGTATATGCTTTGGTAGATCAAAAAAGGACCGGGAAGGCTGAAAAGATACTTCAGGACCTTGATTTCAGGAGCAGGAAACCTCTGCAAAGCCAGGCAGACATGGAGTCTCCCTGGAGGAAAGACCTGGAAGTGAAATTCAAGGCTCCTTGTATGTTGTCTACCAGAGAGGAGACAGTTCTGTGAGGTCAGCGGTAAAGACTGCAGTCTGACCTGAGTGCCTCCACTCTGCACCCACGGGGGACACAGCATGAGGCTGGCTTCAGCCTGGAGACATCCCAGAATGCTAATATGGGGAAGAGGATGAGGCTGTTGCTAAGAGATCCATGGGAACAACTATCAGATACTGAGTACCTGACAGGGCGCTGGAGCTGGTTGGAAGCTAAAGTGAGACATTGGTAAGCTGAGACACTGGTAAGCTGCTATGACCATCAGAGGAAACTGCTGATAAGGTGTCAGTACATGCTCTTCCATGTTCGAGCCTGCTGGTCTGCTCTTACGTTCACAGTCTATGATGAATCAGCAGGCAACTGGGACAGTAACTAAAGATTACCTGCAGTTCCGTGCACTTTTAAAGAAGAGGCCTGGAAGGGAGAATTAGCCCTTCCTTACTGTGTGCACTGTTCTACACTTTAATACAATAACTAAAAGTAGAAATTTGGCTCAGAACATCTTAATACACACTGACCACACATCTGCATAATTAGGGAAAACGAGACATTTATGGTTGATACTGTCCATGTGCCTAATGTAATGACCCTGCTATGTCACCGAGTCCCACAGCTGCAGGCCGAGACAATCCCATCTCCCCTCCTTTCCTACACACTGACGTCAAGTTCCGCAAATAACAAGCCTGGCTCTCTAAGAGCTTCTACAGTCTCAACCCTGATTTTATGCTAATTGTGTTTATGCAGTCCCAGTATAGATGGTCTCAACAAAGATGGCCTCATCTGAGGATGTTTGACTTTGCAGCAATGGGAAAGCAGGATGCACTTGGTAGTTGCTTTCCAGATTTTGTGTTTGATCTTTTCAGGGGCTCGTGTCTTGCAGTCTGATGCTGGGTGATACTGGGTGGTGGTGGCCGGTTGCAGCTTCAGGTCAGTTCTGTGATCACAGATCCCAGGAGGGAGCAAGTGATATTCTGAGTAGATTATACTACAAAACAGGGGTGGGAAGTGGATTAAAGGCACCACATGCATTTCCAAGTTACATGGAGGTGTCAGAGCATCGCCACAGATAACCAGCACGGACACAGGACACTAATCTCCCTAGAGACAAATGTCCACCTAAACTAAAACTACACTTGAAATTGACATTCTGAGAAGAGGAAGAAAGAGACACACAGTTAAAAATGAGATCAACTATAGAAGGGAAAAGCTGAAGGGTTTCCCAGCAGGTGACTCCACAGCTTGATGCTGACCAAAGTTTCTGCTGAGCTCTGGATGCTCAGTCCTACAATGGTTCATTAATATAAAGGCCAACACAGAGCCATGGTTTTTAAAAGATGGAGCCCCACTATGTCACCTAGACTGGTCTGGAGTTTCTGGTCCTCCTGCACCTGTTTCCTGAATGCTGGGGTTACAGGCATGTGCCACCATTCCCAGCTCAAAGGATGTTTTCCCAAGGGACCAGTCCTAAGGTTTAGAGTCTGCTTGAGGTCTACCATAAACAAACAATTTAAAATGTCTTCAGGGGGTGACTGTATCCAATCACTAACCAATTCCAAATAATGGAAGGTTATTTCCAAAGCAAACCAATGGAGAACTGATAGGCCTACTTGCTCAGTTATACCCTGTATTTACCAAGCCATACCTTGACTCTGCCATGAGCACACAGAATGTACTGAATACCTTCCTTCGGTAAAAAGACACAAGGTTTAAGGAGGCTGGGAAAAGCACTTACCTGGGTCCCTTTCCATTTGCACAGCCAATCTTGTGTTGGAATTATCCACACGCCTTGTACTAGAAGGGGCCACAGAAAAGTAAAAGGTCATGGTTAGGTCCCTGTCCATTAGGGAGCTGGTGAACAGAACAAGTGTGAGACTGGGCATACAGGATGCTTACAGGGGAGAAGGGACACACCCACTGGCCAACACCACAGAGAGAGGGGAGTCAGTCACACCCACACATTCACACTGGGAAGGGGAGAGAAAGGTTGTTCTTTGCCTTGGGGAGAATGTGCTTATCTCTTAAGCCATTTTGAACATTTTGAGCATACATTTAAAGCAAGTATTTGGAATTCCAGAGAAATGCTGTTGCCTTTCAGAATTTAAAAAAAAAAAAATTAGTCTCAGTCTCAGTCTGTCTGTCTGTCTGTCTGTCTCTCTCTCTCTCTCTCTCTCTCTCTCTGTCTGTGTGTGTGTGTGTGTGTGTGTGTGTGTGTGTGTGTGTGTACACGTGCATGCCATGGCATTCTTGTGGAGGTCAGAGGACAGAGGACAACTTGCAGGAATTAGTGTCTCCTTCCACCGTGTGCGTACTGGGGATCAAACTCAGGTCATCAAACTTGGCAGCAGACACCCACTAAGAATCCCACCAGCCATTTCAGTATTCACACAAAGTATCTGTGCTTCCAACTGGTTCCAGAAAATGGCTGTGAGTAGTCACTGTCTCCCCCACAAGCATCTCCAAGTTGGGGGCATACTTACAGACTTCCCTTTGGTTGAGTCATGAGAACAACTCTTACAAACTTAGGAAAGAGCAGAATTTCTGCAGCCCCGGCAGCAAGGGGTCACCAGAACAGGGTCCACCCTGACGGTGCCTCTTAGTTCAGGGCTCTTAAAAGGCATTGGTGCTGGCCAGCCTTATTTCTGAGAGTCGACAGTGGAGAAAGGATTCAGTCTGGGCTTCACTCTGTGACCAATCAGCAAATCTCTCCAAGTAAGTTCTGCATTCATAGAGCAGTGGTTCTCAACCTCCCTAATGCTGCAGTCCTTTAATACAGTTCCTCATGCTGTGGTGACTCCCAACCATAAAATAATTTTCAATGCCATTTCATAACTGCAATTCTGCTATTGTTATGAATCATAATATAAATATCTGGTATGCAGGATATCTGATATGCAACCCCCAAAGGAACCACGACCCACAGGTTGAGAACCATAGGCATAGATGTTCAACCTACCAATATTCCTGAGACAATAACTGTCTTTTAGGCCACATGCCTCAAGACCACTGAATGTCAGAGTGTGCTCTGCTTGGAGAGCCTGCGTCTGATCAGCCATCTTTGCATTTCAGACACAGAGTACCAGTCTCATCAGCTTTTAAAGATAGAGGTTGTCAGTAAGATGAAACTGATGATGCTTGTCTGTGGTAAATGTGGCCATTTCACATTGTTAGGTCCACTCCACTGACCATTAAGAAAGGCGTTTTGTCAAGACAGCGTGAACACAAGGTTTATACACAGGGTCCCACTGACACTTCTGGAGGATTTCTTACTATTACACCTCCCAGGAAGAGAAGCAGTTGTGTGTGTGTGTGTGTGCATGTGTGTATATGTGTGTGCATGTCTGTATGATGCATGTGTGTATGATGCATGTGTGTGTATGCATGTGTATATATGTGTGTGTGTGTGTGTGTGTGTGTGCATGTGTGTGTATGCATGTGTATATGTGTGTGTATGTGTGTGTCTGCAGGTGCAGGAGATAATCTAGGTTGTTGGTCCTCAGATGCCTCTCTCCTTTTGTTGAGCCAGGGTCTCTCACTAGCCTGCAACTTTACCACATCAGCCAGGCTCCCTGGCCCATTAGCTTTCAAGGGTCTGCATGACCCTGCTTCCCATCCTTGCTGTTGGAATCCCAGGCTCACATTGCTGGTATTTTGTATGTGTTCCAGAGGCCTGAACTCAGATCCTTATGCCTTCAGGGTGAGTGCTTTATTGGCGGAGCCATCTTCCAAACCTGTCCAGCTGCCCCTGATGCTTCACACTTGACTTCAATTTGAACGGTCATTGCCATGCTCAGTATGGTTTAACCAACAACAAGCATTTGTCGGGAATGTCAAGGAAAGTCAATGGAACGCAGACCTTCTGGCTGAACCTGCCTCCTGGGGGTTGGAACTGATAACAACAGTACCAGGATGGGATTATATTTTGAATCAATGAAATGGCTTTTCTTCAGGAAAAAATATCAAAAGCATCATTTGCTTCTTTGTCTGCCTCAGACGTTTGTCAGCCATCTAGGTAGGGTCCAGTGTGAATTTGGTGAAGATTCCACGGAAGGATTGTAGACAGGGGCTCTTGGGCTGCAACTCAGAAGGCCCTGAATCCCAGCACACTGCACCATCTTGCTTCAGTTTCCCTCCTAAACAGCCTCACAGCATCTCTCAAAACAGCAGAGCCCAGGGCAACAGGAAACCAAGCAAACAACAGAACCCTTTGTAATGAAGGTTGAAATCCCATGTCTGCATACTCAGTCCCTAAACAGAATTTTAATTTCACCTTAAGACCTAGGACAAATGGAATTTCCAGCTGCAGAGTAAACAATTTTTAAAGTGGGCCTGAGCCAAAAGAAAGTCAATTATCCAACTCCTTAGGGAATTGAGACACTCTCTAAAGCTCTGTCCATGGCAGTGTTATCTTTCCGAAAGGTGACAGCCTCTTTGGAACGCAGAAAGCTCACTAAGTCCTCATAAGCAATAGCTCAACTGGGCCAGCTGGTACCCCCAGCCTGGGTCACTCTCCATTTCTCAGGAGGCAAGCCTCCAGTGCTCTGGGCAACCTGAGCCCTCCTCCAGTGAGGTCCGCCTGGAAACTTGGTGCTCACAACTCAAAGGTACTAATTATTTCTGTAATTGGATTTCTGCCTTAACTCTCCCACTGCACAACATCCGATCTGTTTCTTCCATCTTACCCGTCCCTATCTCTGGGATGCAGGCAAGTCAGTTGGGCATGTACCCGTGGGCGAGAGTTTTCCAAAACTTGCCTTACAAAATCTCTGTGTCCTGTGAACAATGCCAGCCTGGAGGTCTAGGTAAGGTCTAGGCTTTAGCAGGCCTCTAAGAGGTCTCTCCAGAGAAGCTGACCTGCTTTGAGGTTCTCTGCATGGTTTCCTCTCGTCAGCCCTGTCCCACCTCAATATACCTCCAAAGTCAATCACCTGCTCTGTCACATGGGTTCAAATGTGCAACTTAAGTCGTTTTGCAGTAATTTTCTTTGCTGACACTAGTTCATAGTCTCTTTGCCAGCACACATTGGCTGTTCATGGGGGCGCTTCCCCGTACGTTAAGCTGCCAACACTCCAGACTAGAGTAAGACGGCCGGCATTTATCCCTCTGGTTAGGAACGGATGGATCTTCTAGCCCTGGCAAGACCACAGTGTTGCTGATCTCGAAGTCCACCTTTGGACTGCGATTATTCTATCGTTTTTCTCTTCCACTTCACTTATCTCCAGGGTATTTTTTAAAAACTTCCTTCTGCAAGCTTGCTTTGGAATTTTTGTTTACTAAACTTTTACGGGGTACAGAAAAGAGAGTCACCTCATCTGTCTTATCCCTAGCTTTCTGTTGTATGAAAGAGCAAATAAGGACCTCAGAGAACCTCTGGAATGAAATCCAAGGAGATGCACGCATGTCACTATGGTCTTAAAGAAGCAAGCTGAGCGCTTACGCCAGTGTGGGACAGGCCAGTTTGCCCTGGGGACGTGAGCTGTGCCGGGAGAGAAGTGGCAGTGAGGTCCCTGCACAGGTGGATCTGGGAAAGCCCCCCCCCCACTTTTATTGGTATTAATTTTCAGTAAGATTTCTGCAATCTTAAAATATTCCATAACCCCATATATACACAGAGGACAAATAGTTGTGATATATAATAACTATCTAAAAAAAAAACCAAAACAAAACACCAATATTCTACAACTCAGCTGCACAGAAAAAGATCTAGACTGTTTTTTTGTTTTGTTTTGTTTTTAAGTTTTGACAATATTAGAAGGAAATTTGCCTCAAATTTGATGTCTCTTTTTCTTTTCTTTTCTTTTTTCTTCCCAAGGCAGGGTTTCTCTGTATAACAGACTTGGCTGTCTGGGAACTCACTCTGTAGACCAGGATGGCCTTGAACTCACAGAGATCCACCTGCCTCTGCCTCTTGAGTGCTGGATTAAAGGTGTGCACCACCATCGCCAGCCAAGTTGAATGTTTCAGATACTAAAACAGGCTGTATTGACTCTCAGCTCCAGGATCAGAGGGCAACACACAGCTGGCACACCCCTTCCTCCCAGCTGTGGGGCATCTCCACCCCGCCCTCCCCATCCTCTTGGCTTGCCCCTCCAGTGGCTCCTGGACCAGGATGGGGGTGGGGCAGGGCTGACATCTTACAGCATGAGAACCACTCCTCAAAGGAGGTTTCCTGACATTCTAAAGTTTTCTACCCAAATAATTTCACTTTTTAAAAAATTTGTTTTTAAAATTTATTTATTTATTTATCTATTTATTTATTTATTTATTTGTTTATTTATTTATTATATTTATTTTATTTACATGTATTCAGTTAGTTTGTGTGTAGGTGGAAGACAACTCCCAGGAGTCAGCTCTCTTGTTCCTCCATGTGGGTCCTAGGGATCACACTCAGGTCATCAGGCCTGGCAGCAAGCATCTTCACCCACCAAGCTATCTCCCTATCTTCCTAGGCCCCAGAAGAATTATCCTTAAAATCTGCAAAGATCCTCCCTTTCCCCCAACCTCAGAGTATACGCAGTTTTCTCACAAAGACATCCCCTGGCTGCGGCAAAAAGAGCTCCGATGATACAAAAGTCTGAAACACCTTCGGTTGCAGCACTCAACGCGAAAAGGGATGTGCTCCACCCAGTGCCTTTGTGCCCTTAGACAAGATCCCCCTAACTCTCACATTTGTGGTGATTCTATTACTGCTCGTCTTTCACTTAAAAACTGTGAAGGGAGGCCTGAGAGATGGCTCAGAAGTTAAGAGCACACACTGCTCTTACAGAAGCCCCAGGTTGGATCCCTGACACCCTTATCAGGCGGCTCACAGTTGCCTGTAATTCCACATTCTAGGGGGATCCCAGGCCTTCTTCTGGCCTCAGCAGGCACCTGCACTCACATGCACACATCCACACAAATACTCAGTTCAAAATGTACGAACTGAATCACCCAAAGTCATGAAGGAGGCTCTGTGAGCTTCAGCGAGATCACAGAGAAGGCCTTGGGAGTAAGCCACTTGTAAGGGATCACCAGGCCTCCGAGGAAGAGGGGAAGATGTTGACAGAAGGTTTCCAAAATGACAGGACAAAAACAACAACAAAAAACACAACAACAGAAAACCACCACCACCACCACCACCACCACCACCACCACCACCACAAAACCAAGTGTTTTCTAATACACACATAACTAAGTGGACCCCTGGGTACCAAGGACAGCCAGAGCATCCTGTGGCATGAGCTAGAATACAAAGCCTCAAGCCCAAGTCACCCCAGTGCCCACTTGTCTTTCCCGAAGCCCGCTCTGTTTCTGCAGAAAGAATGACAGTGGCCTGCAGTGTGGCCTACAATGTCATTTGAGTCTTGGCCTCTCCCCCTTCCCCCGTTGCGGGGGGGGGGGGGCACCCCAGGTTGCATTGCTAAGAGTTCCAGGCCTTGGAGAGTCCTTATTGACCTGGCACTCGGGACATGTCCCATAAGCCTCTTGTCCTGTGTTTATTTAAGTCAAGTAACAAGAGGTAGGTGTAGCTTTAAAAGCTGTGCAGCTCAGGGCTGGAGACAGAGCTCAGTTGGTAAAGGGCTTGCCTTGAAAACACAAGGACCTGAGTTCATTCCCCAGAATCTACACTTCAAAAGGCCAGGCCTGGTAATGCCTGCTTGTAATCCCAGACAGGCAGAGACAAGGGCAGCTCCAGGGTTTGCTGGCCAGCCAGACTAGCCCTGCTTGGTGAGTTCCAGGCCAAAAACCAAGATGGCTGTCTCCTTGAGAACCAACCCTGAGGTTGTCCTTGGACCTCTACATACATGTACATACCCCCACACACATAATCACTCTCTCTCTCTCTCTCTCTCTCTCTCTCTCTCTCTCTCTCTCTCTCTCTCTCTCTCCCTCTTTCTCTCCCTCTCCTGCCTGTTTTATCCTTTGCCTTTCTTTGCTTGGCATCGACCAGCAAGCACCCTCTCCAAGGCTGCAGCACTAGACAAGCTGTGGTCTCCACTCTGCCTGCTTGCCATGCCTCAGAACAGAGCTGCCCTGCAGCTGCCCCACCCTTGAGCCTCTTTTAGCCATCCATCACCTTGAGTCCCTCCTGAGGCCTGGTAACCTGGTGCCCTTGAAGAGTCAGCAGCTCCAGACAGCTGGAGAGCAGGTGGGCACGTTTGGCTCTGTGCACAGCCCCACGCCTGGCCTGCTTCACGGCTCTGCACTTTTCAAGCTCGTTTGCCAGTCAGCAAGATGGAACTGGACTTCAAGAAAACCACACACCTTAGCAGGAAGGCTGGTAAGCCCTAGACAGCCACAGGAGAAACCCAATGTAGTCTCTCCTCAAAGACTGCTTTCTTCTGAAATGTATCTACACAATTGCTCATTGCCAAGGCTCCAGTGTCAATCCTGGCCCATGGGGGCTGTGTGAGAGCTTGCTCATGGGCCGCACAATGGCAGGGATAGGCCACGCTCATCTTCACTTTGCTCGCTCAGACACAGACCTGGGATTCCAGACAAAAAGAATCCAGGGCCTGGAAAGAGATGAACAAACATTTCACCAGACCAGAGGAACAATTTCCCTCAATTCTAGTTTGCCTCAAACTGGAATTATTTACAAGATCATGAGTGGGGGATTATAGGGGTGTGGGTGACTCAAAGGTAGCTGCCATCACCACCCCAATATGAGTAATGACCCATGAAAGCTGCATCCCTGGATCCAGTGTGCAGGCAGCTCCACCAAAGAGTCTCCTCTCCTCAGCAATTATTCCTTACAGCACCTTAGGAGAGGCCTTGTGAATCTTGTGTGTTTTGTGACTGTTCAGATACCTGAGGCTGTGGTGGGCATTTAATTTCAGCTGGTTCTAGTCTTGTGGTAGCAGAGGGCTGCCGCCAGTGTTGGGTTTACACCCCACCCAGTCAAATCAGTGGGAGAGGGAGGCTCCCACATGCTAATTACTTTTGTTCAGTGCTGAGACAAAATACCTGACCAAAGCAACTTCCAGAAGGAGGGGCTTACTCTCAGTTTGAGGGAGTAGCCTGTCATGGTGGGGAAGGCATGGCGGATGGCGGCAGGAGCGTGAGGCCGCTGGTCACACTGCATCCCCAGTGAGGAAGCAGAGAGAGATGGATGCTGGTGTTCAGCACATTTCTACTTTATATTCAGTCCAAGACTCCACCAGCCCATCAGATGACATTGCCCATGCTTACAGTGGATCTGCCCACTTCTATTAACCCTCTCTAGAAGCTCCATCACAGACAAGCCCAGAGGTATGTTTCCATGATGATTCTAAATCTCGTCAAGTTGACTATGAAGTGTAACCATCATACCCCCTTCCATCAAGGACCCTATATCCCACAGTTATGAGGTACCCTCCCACTGGGACCTCTGGACTCCAGATCTCACATCCTGCTTCACATTGCACTGGCCCTGCTGTCCAGTCTCACTACCCGCCTCTTACCTGGCTGTGGCTTGATGCCAGCTTAGCAGTGTGACCAAAACATGTACCCACTCTGTAGATTTGTCCCACATCATGACATTAAGCTGAGCTTTGTTGATTTTCAAGTTCCCTTTGACCCCCACTCCATGTTAACACATCTCTTCAGACTTGGTCCAGTCTTGCCTGGTGTCTGTAAGTCTCGCCTTATGTTCCTGTGGAAGCTCAACCATATTAGTCTCTGCTGCCAGGCAGCCCTTGTATCCTGTCTCAACCAGTTCACACTGCTGTCACGAAGCCTCCTTGGCTCAACTGCTCACAAAGACCAGGAACTTATTGTTCACGGCACTAGAGCCTGCAGGTCTGAGGCCAAGGTACCAGTGTGATCAGGTTCTGGTACCACAGATGGCCAAGTTCCCACTGTGTCCTTAAAAGGGACCCAGAGAGCTCTCTAGGGTCCCTGTAAAGAAGACACAGTTCTATTCACAAGGGTTTACCTAATGACCTACACCGAAGGTCCTGCCTCCTCCTGCCGTAGTATGAAGTGAGAGGGCAGGATTTGAACAAATGGATGTTGAGGATGGAGACACAAACTGAAACCCTCAAAGCAGTGTGTATGGGTTTTCATATTACTCAAGCCCCCAAAATCCACACATTCCAGAGAACTCTGGGTACCTTCCCAGAAGGATGGAAGCTTTGCACTCCTTCCCCTTTCACAGATGTGTGCAGTTATTTGGCACTCTGGAGCAGGAAGGAATGGGTGGGCATAGGAATCTCCTCCAATCACCCATTTAAGGAAAACTGCATCAGAATTTCTTAGTGTGACCCCTTTTCAAAACCCTTCAGTGTTTCTGAGGGTCTTCAGGACCACATCCCTGCTCTTGTTCCTCTCTTCTTGGAAGCGGAACTGCTGAGAACCTAGGTAGGGGACACAAGGAAGACTTGGCCATCCCTTTTGGGAACGGAGACAAAGGAGGTTGCAAGCTGATGACTCATTGGGACCTTGCACTGTGGTCTCTCACTGTGTTCTCCAGTAAGCTGAAGACAGGCTCTATGTTTTCACACTATTACAGGAATCTCAGTGTTGACAGCTCAGCATAGGTACTGTCAAGATGATCTGGGGCAAGTCACCCAGCACCAGCCTATCTGAGGATCTCAAGAAGCTCAGAGCCAACTTCTGCCCAGAGCTCTCCTGCTGCTGAAGGAGTCTGCAGGATGGCTTCGGATTCCCCTGAAGTGAGGCAATCAGACAGGGTAGGCTCACGTCCTCTCCTTCCAGATATGCCTCCTGTGACCAAGCCTGCCTCCTGTGAACACTTTAACTGGAAACTGCTGGGAGATGAGTGTGTGCATGTGCAAATGTGTGTGTGTGAGAGGGGGGCGGAGAGAGAGAGGTGAGAGGCTTTGAACACAACAGAATGTGTTCAGGGACCAGAAGAAGGGCAAATTTGGGCAAATATTCTTGCCTGCTCACTGGTTCTAG
This sequence comes from Onychomys torridus, assembly GCF_903995425.1. Lineage (NCBI taxonomy): Eukaryota > Metazoa > Chordata > Mammalia > Rodentia > Cricetidae > Onychomys > Onychomys torridus. The sequence goes on along the minus strand of NC_050447.1, from coordinate 90,235,453 downwards.
GACCTCATGTAAGCCATGTATTTTGCCAGGATTTTCTTGGTCTGCTGTATGGGATGAGGGAAACAGGACTACACAGAGTGGCTGCCAAGGCTGAAATGACTCCCTTAGACATGAGAAGTGGATCAGTGAACACAAAAGCTGAGGACTTCAGTCGATGCCTTCGCTGCCGCTCTGGTCCCATTTCCCCTGTACCTGTTATTTCCAGTGATGGATCTGGGGCTGGCCCACCCAAGCCCAGCAAAGCTGTCACAGCAATGGGACACCTCATCACAAAGCTTCATGACATGCGCCTCAGCAATGACAACCGAGCAGGAAAAGTGTCATTATTTGTTCAAGAGCCTTGTGAACAGATTCACTGAAAGTATGGAGTAATGGGACCATAGGCTGGAGTGTGCAGGTCCCTCCCTGAATCCCCTTAAAGGGACACAAATGAACAAATGTACTACCATTCCCAAAGCTGCCTGCTTTGTGCTTCAGAAAAGAATCAAGGCTTAGTGGCATGCACATACAATTCTAATACCTGGGGAGCCTGGGGCAGGAGGATCATGTTAGAACCCAGGGTGGGCTAAGACACTATCTCAAAAATGAACAGAGAAGGAATGAAGGAAGGAAGGAAGGAAAGCAGGAAGGAGGAAGGAAGGAAGGAAGGAGGAAGGAAAGAAAGCAGGAAGAAAGGAAGGGAGGGAGGGAGGAAGGAAGGAAAGCAGTTAGAGGAGGGAGGGAGGGAGGGAGGGAGGGAGGAAGGAAGGAAGGAAGGAAGACAGGCAGGCAGGCAAGGCTAAGTTTTCCCCATCTTCACCTGAACTTAGACTTCTGGGAAGTGTGTGCCCAGTCTGGTAAGCACCTTTCATCTCAGCCTTGAGTGAGAATAGGACCCCTCTGCAGAGCGGCCATACTAGCCTGCCTGAGGATCACACTGGCTTGGATTCACATGGTGCTTAATGTGTGCTGAGAGGCTAACTTGTTTTCTCCTTGCTTGAGTCGATGAGATAGGTGTCACCGTCACCTGCATCTTACAGATGGGGAGAAGAGGCCCGAGGCTGCCAACGGGGAAGCAAGGCTGTGCTTTAATGCACATACCCCACTGCCTGCACCAGGACACATGCTTATGCTCCAATAAATTGCTTCACAGCAGAAACTGAAAGCTGTGGTCTTCTACCTCCAGGCCAGCCTCTGAGCCACAAAAGGCACAAGACAAAGTACCAAAGTTCTGCTGAGTGTAAGCCCAGCACGGATGAGCAAGGCCTCTGCCCTGGGAAGGTGACTTGGCTCATGGCTCTCCTCTCCCAACAGACCTCGACCCCCCTGGACAATTCATTAAGGGGTCTTTGAAATCACACAGCAGGGACTAGGGATGTAGACAGTCAGTAGAGTATTTGCCTAGTATGTATGAGGTCCTGGCTCCGATTTTACACACTACTTAAAAAGAGGGTGTGTGCTTGTAATTGCAGCAGCAGCACAGGGCAGAGAGAGGGGGATAGCCAGAAGTTCAAGGCCATCCTTAGCTACATAAGGATTTTGAGACCAGCCCAGGAACACATTAGACCCAGTATCAAAAAAATAAAATAAAAAAAAAGACTCTCAGTAAGCCATTGTGCCCATATGCCCATATTGACTTTGCCCTTAATGAAGAGTGATAGAGTGGACTCAGTGTGTTCTGGGCTCTGGGTTCCATCACCATTACCAGAAAATAACAACAACAAAATACTCTATTCCACTACTGCTTCCTGGGGAAATTGGTGGCTGGTCCAAATAGTCAAGGAAAAAGTGAATAAATGTGTTCTACAGATTTAGTGATGCGCCCGTCTACGCAGAGCTGTGGTGAATGGATTTGGTATATGCATCATGTAGCTGAGTTTCCAATGTTCACAGGAGGATCATGACAAAGAAATCCCAGCACATCAAAGAACATGGGCCATGACTTGCCCATCATCCCTTAGGCTAACAGCTAAGAATTGGCAGCTTGACTCTTTCCCTTCATAGATGGAGAACCCTAATTCATTCTGTAATTCACACTGTTCCAGCAGTAGACCCCTGATTTATACTACACCAGCAGCAGATCACTGATTCACACTGTGTCAGCAGCAGATCACTGATTCACACTACACCAGCAGCAGATTGCTGATTCACACTGCACCAGCAGTAGACCCCTGATTCATACTACACCAGCAGCAGATCACTGATTCACACTGTATCAGCAACAGATCACTGATTCACAACTGCTCCAGCAGCAGATCACTGATTCACACTGCACCAGCAGCAGATCACTGATTTACACCGCACTAACAGCAGAGCACTGATTCACACTGTACCAGCAGTAGATTACTGATTCACATTGCACCAGCAGCAGATCACTGATTCATACTGCTCCAGCAGCAGATCACTGATTCACATTGCACCGTCAGCATATCATTGATTCACATTGCACCAGCAACAGATCACTGATTCACACTGCACCAGCAGTAGAATCCTGATTCACACTGTACCAGCAGCAGATCACTGATTCACAATGCACCAGCAGCAGATCACTGATTCACACTGCACCAGCAGCAGATCACTGATTCACACTGCATCAGGAGTAGACTCCTGATTCACACTGTACCAGCAGCAGATCACTGATTCACACTGCACCAGCAGTAGATCACCAATTCACCACACTAGCAGCAAATCATAAATTCATACTGTGAACTGGGACATCACGGGAGCCTGGATCGGCCCCATTGCCCAGAGGATATTAACAGTCCAAAACACCCCAGAGGGGCAAGGAGTAGGTGCTGGGACACATGGAATATAGCAACTTAGCAGGCATGTTAGGTTCTTACTTATAGCTTCTCTCCCAGAACTTCACTGGTCTGACATAGGACGTGATGAATATGACGCTCCCAAGGAAAGGGCTCAGGGGCGTAGAGAAGATCGAGGTGGCGAATGTCTGGAAGAAAAGCATGGCGGAGTCTGGAAGAATGGGGTTAAGGCAGAATACATGCTGTCATCACCAGAGTTTTACACACCATTTCCATGGGTCATGGTCTCACACATCTGCAATCCATGCACTAGACAGGTAGAACAGAAGTTAAAGGTCATCCCCAGCTACAGCAAGAATTCAAGGCCAACCTGGGCTACAAGGAAACTATCAGTAAAGACTCCAACACTGAACTCTAGCTTCCACGTGTATGTGCATATGTACACACACACACACACACACACTAAAAATAAAAAGTGGAGAACTCTACAGGAGGAGTGGTGTAGGGCAGAGGAAGGGAATGAATGAAGAGACTCTCTATGGGACAATGAATGAAGTATTCAGCTGAACTGTGACTAGTAGCACCAACACAGACCCTGGAGTGGCTGCTAGAGCAGTGGTCAACCAAAGCCTTCTTCCAACAGAAAAGGCCCAAAGGTTAGTCTACAAGGCAGATGACCGGTTAGAAGTACAGTCAAAACGAAATCCTCAACACCAGTATTTAAACACTTTACAAAAATCATTAGAAGCTTAAAGGGCTGTGGCAAGTGGAAGTTGCCTTCCCACAATGCACATTTAGCAGCGATAATGTAGGGAGGTCTGTCTAATTATGGGGAGACAATAGCTGGGTACGGTGTCTACACATGTTAAAAGGGTGTGCTTTTCTCCCCAGAGGCTGGAAGCTCAGAAGCCAGTGGAGGTGGCAAGGGAGAAAACATGCTAGAACTGGAGAAAGCAATTTATCCACCAGTGGCTGGACAGCTAATTCAATTCCAAAATAGAGCAAATGAGTCTGTTCTCAATGTAGGCGATGAGATAATTAACGTTTGGTAATTAGCTGGGATCCAGGCTGAGATTTAGGGGTCTGACATTATGTATACCCAGCTTCTCCACCCTTCATCTCATGTGCACACTGGATGTTAAGAGTCATGAACTTCATTGTTGAGCAAGGATCGAGAGGTCTGAATACAAGAAGAAGCTTTGAAGGCAGTGGCCAGCACAGGGGCAGTTGGAAGGCCTTGTCTTAACAGAAGGGACTAAGTGATGTTATTAAAGGACCATTTTCAGTGAAGAAATGGATAGAATATTCTAAAACTGGTTGTCAAATATCCTATACAATATGCATCTTGAGTGTCTCCATTTCGTGTGTGCGTGGTGTGTGTGTGTGTGTGTGTGTGTGTGTGTGTGTGTGTGTACTTGGGTGTATATTCATGTGAATGCCAGAGCTCAATCTTGAGTGTCTTTCCTCAGACGCTGCCACTTTGTTTTTGGAGACAGGATCTCCCACTGACCTGGAGCTCATGGAGTAGGCTGCTAGGCCGACTGAAGTGAGTTCTAGGAATCTTCCTGCCTCTGCCTCTCCGTCACTGAGATTATAAGTGCCCATCACCACATCCAGCCTTTGTTTACATGAGTTCTAGCAGCCCTAACATCTCTATGTCTCAAGAGAAGGCATCCACAAACGGAAGCACTGCTTTACACCATGCTGCATGCTGGCTTATTTGATTCTCTGGGGGCTGACTGAGTAGTCATCACAGGTTCTGGTGTGAACCCAACAGACAGGCAACCAAGCCATGGAGCCGTGAGGAATGACTTGGGTCCGTGCTTAGCTAGTAAGCACAGATACTGACAGGAAGTTCCACCAGTCATGAAATGCTGGGGATCTGAGCTTCCCAGTTTAAAGTGTCACCATGGTTCCTCACCTATGCATTTGTGTGTCATTGATAATTTTCATTTAAGGAAATGCTTGAAATTCCAGATGAGAATCCTTAGACATATGCCGGAAATAAGAAGTCATCTCAGTCTTTCATCCTATCTTTGTTTAAAGAACTCTGTTTAAGAGAACAAAATGGCTAGCAGTTGAAGCATGGTATGAACATTTTTTTTCCTCTTAGCTTATTCTGCCAAATAACCTTGAAATGATTTAGAAATATCAACATAGGTCTAAGAACAGGAATATACCATGCTATGCGAAAGTAATCATCCATCTCACTCACCCAGCTATGAACCCTGCAAGCTACAGTAATAATCTCTCTGCAGGATGTGCTCATTGTTACAATAGTGGCACATGTGTTAGGGGCTAAGCAACAACTTCTAAAAACTGGACTGAAAAATTTACTCCATGGGATTGAATTCACGTCTCATACTATTAATGAGGCCACGGACATGAGACTAAACAGACCATAGGGCCTATGGGACCACCTACTACTATTATTCTGCTAAATAAACACAGTGATATAAGTATTCCTAATGATATATTGCTATATCCATAGATCAGTACAACACTCAAACCCCACCAGAGAAGCTTCTTCTTGCAGTAGATGGTAATTAACATGCAGACATACAACTGGTCAATGTGGAGGGAGGAAGGGAGAGAGAGAGAGAGAGAGAGAGAGAGAGAGAGAGAGAGAGAGAGAGAGAGAGAGAGAGAGACTTTGGAGTACACAGCCCTAGTGAGATGTCTTTATTACACTCTCCTCTCAAGACTCGGGGGCGAGATCTATGCAGAAGAAGGGGCAGAAACGTTGTAAGAGCCAGAGGTGGTGGACGATTTAAAACATGTTTTAATGAATTTTTAAAACTTAAAAAAATCTAGAATATGTGACTGCTTAGTGATTATCATAAGTAGGTTTCTGTACTGATCACCAAGTTGAGTAAGAATTTTCCTGTGAGGAATTCCAATTAGCCTTCTGAAATTTTCATGGGAGCCAAAGCCTCATTCACAGCAGCAAACAGCACCCAGAGTGCATTGCCAGAGTTTAATTGCTGCCCTCACCAGAGGGCACCAACACAGCCACAGTTTCTGCAGCCATCTGTACTGGTTGGTTTTACCCCTCAACTTGACACTACCTAGCATCACCTTGGAAGAGAGGCTTATGGAGGAATCTTTAGATCAGGGACTGTCTTGATTGTGCATTGAGGTGGGAAGACCCTCCTCCACTATGGGTGACACCATTTCACGGGCTGGACTGTGTGAAGAAAGCTGAGCACATGAGTTCTCAGCAGGCAAGGATGCATTCTTTTCTCACTGCTCTTAGCTGTAGGTGTGATGGATTAACTGCTTGAGTTTCTGCCTTGACTTACCCTCAGTGACAATTCCACTGTAACCTGGAATGTAAGCCAAATCAACCCTTCCCTCTCTAAGTTGCTTTTGGTCAGAGTATTTGTCATGGCAACAGAAACAAAGCTAGAACACTGTTTCAGGACCCACCTCCAAATCTGACCTTGAAGTTGTGCTGAGGCCAGGAATCTATCTCTTCATCTTACAGGTTCCTCCTGGGGCAGTGGCTCTGAGCCTCATGATCAGAAACATGGGTATACAAAGTCTAAAATCAGTGGCACTGGAAACCTTGAGGGACAGATTTTTAGGCTGACATCAAGAAACACTGTATTAATCTCTCTTCAAGTGTATTCTGGTGTTTTCTTTGTTGGTTTGGTTGCAGTTTTGAGACATAGTTTGGCTATGTAGCCTGACTGGCCTGGACCTAAGCAGATCCGACCTAAGTAACTTGTAAGCAATCCTCCTGCTTCTTCCTCCTGAATGCTAGGATTACTGGTGTGGGTCACCATGAATGGCTTTCTTTAATCAACTTCTCTATGTCTCTCTACAGTTGGGCATAAAACTTAGTTATCTCTGTCAATGTGATCATTAGAAATGGCATCTCCAACTTGCTTTGAACTGAATTAAATTGATTTAAAGCTAATTATCATTATGGAAACATATTAAAAATGTACAGAAACCAGGTCTGTCTGTCTAGCAACCATGATTAATTTTGTAGTCTCCAAAAGTATTTAGGGGTAATTCTACTTGTATCTAATTCTAGATCTCTTAATATTGATAAAGTAGATACAATAACTATATCATAATATAATAAATAAAATATTGAATTCATTAACTCTATCCATAGCATTTAAGGATAAATAGATATGTACAAGTTTGTATAAGTCAACCCAATTATTTAATCAGCTATCTTCATTTAAAAGGCAAACTCTCTCACTGCATACCTGGATTTGGGAATGGGTGGCTCAGAAAAAAGTAAAAGTTGGGTCAGCAAAATGGCTTGGTGGGTAGAGATACTTGTCGCCAAGCTGGATGAGCTGAGCTCTGTTCCTGGAACCCACATGTCAGAAGGGGAGAGCCAATGCCCACAGATTGTTCTCTGATCTTCACCCTTGCACTATGGCACATGCCTCCACTAAATAAATACAATGTAAAAAAAAAAAAAAAAAAAAAAAAGTACAAATAACCACTGAGCATGCATCAAGGAGCCAGCAGAGTCCAGAATGACACGATGTCTTTTAAGGTTAAGTGGCTTGGAGGGGACCCAGAGTGCCTCTCCTACACCCATTAAAATGTAATCGGACGGATTCTACAATGCTGTTACTGCCAGGTCAGTGGAAAGCTCGTGCCTGTAAAATACAAACCTCCGCTTGGCAGGTGCGGGCAAGCAGAAAGGATACGAGGGATGGCGAAGAGCTGGGCAAACACGTGAAAGGGGGAACCCCAGGCCATCTGCCAAGGGGCCACGTAGGCCAGAACAAACTGCAGTTTGTGAAGCAGGTCCCCAAGCTGAAGGCAAAGAGAGAAAGGTTAGAGAAGACAGCGCCGGCGCTGGTAACCACATCAACATCACTTAAAGACATTGTTTTGGGGGGTTGAGGCCACAAGATCACTGCTTGCTTCTACTTCACAGCAGTCTGTCCAGCAGGCGATGTGAAACAGTGTTTGATGTGGATGCTTCCCAGAGGCCACAAGTCAACCAGAGAGGCTTGTCCAGTTCATCTAAGCGGATCCATACACTGGCTCAGTGTCTGCCTTTCTTAGAGCGATAATCACAGCTCTGTCTGCTGTCCTTCACAGGGGGCCTTTTTAGCCGGAGATTTATGCAAAACCCAGTGTCTTTGATGTTTCTCAGGTTCGGGTGTGTATGTATGTGCTCTATTTTTTTTTTTTTTTTTTGTGTGTGTGTGTGTGTGTGTGTGTGTGTGTGTGTGTGTACGCACATGCACATGCATGCACGCAGGAGCATGTGTATGCATGCATGGGAAGAACAGAGTTCAAACTCTTGTGTCTTTCCTCTGGCACAGTCCACTTTATTTATTTACTTATACATGTGTATGTATGTGGTATGTGTGTTTGTGTGTGTGTGTGTGTCTACCTGAATGGAGAAGCCAGCGGTCAACCTCAGGTGTTATTCCTCTCTATATATATCTATGTATCTATGATCTATCTATCTATCTATCTATCTATCTATCTATCTATCTATATGTGGTGGTGTGCATGTGTGTCCAAGTGAGTATGCAAGTGGGGTTCAGGTAAGATCCAAAATCTGGACCTCATGCCTGGGTGTCAAGTGGGGTTCAGGTGAGATCCAAAATCTGGACCTCATGCCTAGGTGTCAAGTGGGGTTCAGGTGAGATCCAAAATCTGGACCTCATGCCTGGGTGTCAAGTGCTTTATTCACTGAGCCGGCTTGATTCTGGGGACAAGGTGTCTCACTGACTTGGAGTCTGCCAATTCAGCTGGCCTGGCTATCCAGGAAGCCCCAGGAATCCTCCTGTCTCTGTCTCCCCAGCATTGAGATTACAGACATGCACAGCCACAATCAGCTCTGGGTGTGGGTTCTGTGTAGCAAATGGAGGCTGTCACCCTTGTGTGAGAAACAGCACTTTATTAGCTGAACCGTCTCCCCTGCTTGCTGCTCAGATTTCCGTGGACTCATTTCATCTACGAGGCTGCTTGTGCTTGGAGAAAACAGTCCACCTATTGAATTCTACATTAGAAAGTATTTTAGAATGCTGAAGCTGGGCAGGGAAGTGGCTGCACCAGCCACAAGCCAGCACGAGGAGCACCCAATAGCCGAGGGGACATCATTCCTGCAGCCCTGTCAGTGCAAGGGCCCATCTTTTTATTATTACTATTGTTTTACAATATTCCAAATTGCTTTCATGTGTATATGTGTGTGTGTACATATGATGTATGGAGGGGCCATGCATGCTATGCTGTATATGTGGAGGTAAGAGAGGAATTTTGTGAAGTCTCTTCTCTCCTTTGCTTTTACATGGGTTCCAGAGTACAAACTTGGGGTCGTCAGGCCCATATAGCAATTATCTCTACCCACTGAGCCACCTCACCAGCCCGGTATCCCATCTCTTAGATTCACAGGAAGCCCAGGCTCCCTGCCCTACATTATCCCAGACACCATGTGACAGTGACAAGACACAGAACATTCCAACCCTGTCTCTAACCCTTGGCTGCCTTCTGGGAAGAGAGGACTCCCTTTTAAGTTGGGATTTCCTTTTCACCCTACCATTAACCTAGCCTGACAGGCTCAGGTTCCCTCCATCAGACAGACCACCCCTGGACTACAAACCCACATGCCACCTCACTGTTGATAACTCTTGGTGTAACTATTAAGAATTCATCTTGCCCCGTCCACCCCAGAACTCCCATCTGGACCAGAGGTGAGTGCCTGGGGTTACAGCCAGAGAGGCAACTGCCCCTGGGTCCCACCGCTGGACACAGGCCACTCTGGGAGGACCTGACCAATTTGGTCCCAGTTTCCTGCCAATCGGCGGGCCCTGTGGGAAGGCTCCCCTTTTCCAAGACTGCAGGCAGACACTGCAGTCTCCACACCCTGTCCCCATACCCATCTGCTGGAGACCCCAACCACTTCCTGAGAATCAGAGACCAGCCCCAAGCTTACATCCTTCCCTGGAACTCCCATCTGGACAAAATAAGGAGACCCCAGGGACTTCCCAAGACTCAGAGTCCAGGCACCCAGCTCCTATCCGGCCAGCACTCCCATCTGGACCAGCGCTCCCATCTGTCCCAGAGCATCCATCTGGACCAGAGAGAGGCTCCCTAAAGCTGTCAACTCTCCCTGGACCAAGTACACTGATAAGACCAAGAACGAACACAAGAGGAGATGGGCAGACGTCAAGGCAGAAGTACATACAACAAAATAAAGAGCAATACAGCATCACCAGAACCTAGCCCTTCTCCAACAGCTAGACCTGAACATCACAGAATGGAAGAAGAAGAAGAAAACAACCTTATAAGTAACATCATGAAGAGGCTAGAGCCTTATATAGAAGAAATCAAAAATAAAGTAGAGGAACAGACAAACAAAAAATGGGAAGAACGCTATAAAAAACTAGAGGAAAGGACAATTAAAGCAGAAGAAAACAATAAATCCTTGAATGAAAATCATGAAAAAGCAAGGGAGACAATCCAAGACCTGAAGAGGGAAATAGAAAAAATGAAGAAGACACTAGCAGAAGGAATGTTGGAAATAGAAAATCTGAGTAAACAAACAGGAAATTCAGAGGCAAGTATAACCAACAAAATGCAAGAGATGGAAGAGAGGATCTCTGGTGTTGAAGATACGGTAGAAGAAATAGATTCATCAGTAAAAGAAAACACTAAAACCAACAAAGTCATGACCCAAAATGTCCAAGAAATTTGGGGCACCATGAAAAGACCAAACCTACGAATACTAGGGATAGAGGAAGGAGAAGAATACCAACTCAAAGGCACAGAAAATATATTTAACAAGATCATAGAAGAAAACTTTCCCAACTTAAAGAAGGAAATGCCTATGAAGATACAAGAAGCCTATAGAACACCAAACAGACTAGACCCCCCAAAAAAGTCCCCTCGGCACATAATAATTAAACAACTAAACATACAGAATAAAGAAAGAATATTAAGGGCAGCAAAGGAAAAAGGCCAAGTGACCTATAAAGGCAAACCCATCAGAATAACACCCGATTTCTCGATGGAGACTTTGAAAGCCAGAAGGACCTGGACAAATACAATGCAGACACTAAGAGACCATGGATGCCAGCCTAGACTAATATACCCAGCAAAACTTTCAGTCATCATAGATGGAGTGAACAAGACCTTTCAAGACAAAACCAGATTTAAACAATACCTATCCACAAACCCAGCCCTACAGAAAGCACTAGAAGGAAAATTCCAACCTAAGGAAGGCAGATACACCCATGAAAACACAGGCAATAGATAACACCACAGCAGTAAACCCCAAAGAAGAGAAGTACACATACACTACCACCAAAAAATAAAAATAACAACAGGAATGAACAATCGCTGGTCATTAATATCCCTTAATATCAATGGACTTAATTCACCTATAAAAAGACACAGACTAACAGAATGGATACGAAAACAGGACCCATCTTTCTACTGCATACAAGAAACACACCTCAAATTCAAAGACAGACACCTCCTAAGAATAAAAGGCTGGGAAAAGACTTTCCAATCAAATGGTTTTAAGAAGCAAGCTGGAGTAGCCATCCTAATATCCAGCAAAATAGACTTCAAACTAAAATCAATCAAAAGAGATGGTGAAGGACATTACATACAGGATTAACATAGTAAAAATAGCGATCTTACCAAAAGCAATCTACAGATTCAACGCAATTCCCATCAAATTACCAACACAATTCTTCACAGATCTGGAAAGAATAATACTCAACTTCATATGGAAAAACAAAAAATCCAGGATAGCCAAAAGAATCCTGTACAATAGAACAACCTCTGGAGGCATCACAATCCCCGACCTCAAGCTCTACTATAGAGCTACCATAATAAAAACAGCTTGGTACTGGCATAAAAACTGACATGTGGACCAATGGAATCGAATTGAAGACCCCCTGACATTAACCCACACACCTATGAACATACAAGTTTTGACAAAGAAGCCAAAAATGTACAATGGAAAAAAGAAAGCATCTTCAACAAATGGTGCTGGCATAACTGGGTGTCAATGTGTAGAAGGCTGCAAATAGATCCATATCTGTCACCGTGCACAAAACTTAAGTCCAAGTGGATCAAAGACCTCAACATAAATCCAGCTACTCTGAACCTGATAGTAGAGAAAGTAGGAAGTACTCTTGAGCACATTGGCACCAGAGATCACTTTCTAAATATAACACCAGTAGTACAGACACTGAGAGAAACAATCAATCAATGGGACCTGTTGAAACTGAGAAGCTTTTGTAGAGCAAAGGACACGGTCAACAAGACAAAACAATAGCCTACAGAATGGGAAAAGGTCTTCACCAACCCCACATCTGACAGAGGGCTGATATCCAGAATATATAAAGAACTCAAGAAATTAGACATCAAAATGCCCAACAGTCCAATTAAGAAATGGGCTATAGAACTAAACAGAGAATTCTCCACAGAGGAAGTTCAAATGGCTGAAAGACATTTAAGGAATTGCTCAACATCCCTAATTATCTGGGAAATGCAAATCAAAACAACTCTGAGATACCACCTTACACCTGTCAGAATGGCTAAGATCAAAACACAGAAGACAGCTTATGCTGGAGAGGATGTGGAGCAAGGGGAACTCTCCTCCACTGCTGGTGGGAATGCAAGCTTGTACAGCCAGTTTGGAAATCAATATGGCGCTTCCTTAGAAAATTGGGAATCCATCTCCCCCAAGGCCCAGCTATAGCACTCTTGGGCATATACCCAAGGAATGCTCAATCATACCACAAGGGCATTTGCTCAGCTATGTTCATATCAGCTATGTTTGTAATAGCCAGAACCTGGAAACAACCTAGATGCCCTTCAACTGAAGAATGGATAAAGAAAATATGGTACATATACACAATGGAGTACTACTCAGCAGAGAAAAACAATGACATCATGAGGTTTGCAGGCAAATGGATGGATCTAGAAAAAAATCATCCTGAGTGAGGTAACCCAGACTCAGAAGGACAAACACGGTATGTACTTACTCATAGGAGGATACTAGATGTAAAACAAAGATGACTAGATTGCTACACAACTCCAGGGAGGCTACCTAGAAAACGGGACCCTAGGAAAGACCCAAGGATCACCCAATGACAGAGAAATGGATGAGCTCTACATGAACAACCTGGACGACAGTGGGAGTAATGAAGGACAAGATTTGAGGGAAAGAAAGCTTAGGGGAGCAGGAGATCCCAGCTGGATCAAGAACAGAAAGGGAGAATGAGGAATAACAGACCATGATAAATGAAGACCACATGAGAACAGGAATAGGCAGAGTGCTGGAGAGGTCCCCCAAAATCCACAATGATATATCCTCTGTAGACTGCTGGCAATGGTCGAGAGAAAGCCTGGTCTGATCTAGTCCGGTGATCAGATGGATAAACACCCTAACTGTCGTGCTGGAACTTTCGTCCAATAACTGATGGAAGTGGATGCAGAGATCCTCAGCCAGGCCCCAGGTGGAGCTCCAGGTGTCCAACTGTCGAGAAAGAGGAGGGTCTGCAAGAGTGTGAATTGTTGAATCCAAGGTTGCAAAAAGCACAGGGACAAATAGCCAAATGAATAGAAGCACATGAATTCTGAACCAAAGGCTGTGGAGGCCCCAGCTGGATCAGGTCCTCTGGATAAGTGAGACAATTGAATAGCTTGATCTGCTTGGGAGGCATCCAGGCTGTGGGAACAGGACCCATCCTTAGTGCATGAGCTGGCTGTTTGGAACCTTGGGCTTACACAGGGACACTTTGCTCAGTCTGGAAGGAGGTGACAGGACCTGCCTGTATTGAATCCACCAGGTTTAAATGAATCTCCAGAGGTGCCTTGATCCTGGAGGACATGGGAATGGAGGGGAGGGGCTGGGGGGAAGGTGGATCTGGGGGCGGGAGGGGGGAGGACAGGGGAACCCATGGCTGATGTATAAAATTTAAAACACGTAATAATAAAGAAAAAAAAAAGCATCTTGTAGCTCATGTCGATGTGAAAACTGCAAACATGAACAGGGCTTGCTTAAGTGATACCTATCCCTTCCCCCTAAAGGCCTGGCTGAATGAAAAGTTCCTCTGTTCTGTGTTCCCAGGGTGGCTGTATCTTGGGAGGCTCTTCAGACACCTTCCCATGAAGCTAGTAAGTAGGTCAGGCCCAGCCATGCAGTCAGACAGACTGCCCTAGGGAGGGCATATCTGCAGGCACAAAGTTCTTGCAGGCCCAACACAGTGGCGTTGTGATTAAATGAATCTATTACAATTATTTTTTGCTTGGCACAGCAGTTTGTATTTATGCAGAAGCAAAACCAGTAATCAGACATCGAAGGATTCCAAACCCAGCATTTTCTTGCTCTAATTGCGCCCGGGTCCCAGATATCTTCATTCTTCCTTACATCTCCCCACATTTCCTTCCCCTCATGAATATCGTGAAGGGTGTGGTGCCAGATGCTGAACAGGAGCCTTGGGGGTAACCTCAGCTGCTTTCTGTATCTGGAGGAGCTGGGGTGCCTGGCTGTCAACTAGTTCTAATTCTTCCCTTCCTTTTCATGGACCCCCAAGAAAGATATTGTGTGTGCAGGACTTAATGCCTGGACCGTGTGGGTTTAAGACTATAGGCTGGAGTGTTCTACACAAGTGTTTCAAGTCCCTGTGTCCTCGAACGAGAATGGACAGGAGCATGTGGGTAGTAGGAGAAACAGAGGCAGCTTATTAAGAAAAAAAGACAGAAGAACAGCAGCACATGAGCCAGCGGACTGGGGCATTCTGGGTAATCTGTAAGGAGTGAGAGCTCTTCTCCACAAGCTGTGTTCCATGTCGGCCTTGTGGGGAGGGGTTTCCAGTCTGGTTGTGTGTGTGTGTGTGTGTGTGTGTGTGTGTGTGTGTGTGTGTGTGTGAGAGAGAGAGAGAGAGAGAGAGAGAGAGAGAGAGACAGAGACAGAGACAGAGACAGAGATAGACAGAGACAGAGAGAGACAGAAAGACAGAGAGAGACTGGCCTGGCTCTCACCATGTAAGCTATGCTTCCTGGCCATGGAGCTCCAGAGATGCATCAGTCTCCCCCACTCTGGAATCACAAGCATGCACATCACGCCTAGCTCTTCTATGTTGTTCTGGGGATCCAGCTCAGAACCTAATGCTTGGACAGCAGACACTTCAGCCATAGAACTATCTCCCTGGTCCCCTCACTCTCCAACCTAGTCTCCTGCCCCAGGAGTGACCCCAGCTCTGACCCTATCCTTCTGCATCTATAAAACAGGGTCTCAGTGTCTACTTGAAACAACAGGCCTTGTCTCCCCAAATTACTCACATGGCTTCCCCACTGTCCACTGTCAGGTATGCACAGGCCACCAGTAGTTTCTATTCTCTTGTGTCCCTTTCCTGTCTTCCTCCTCCCTTCTGCCACCCTGGTTCAAGCCCCTGTCATGAACCACATAGCTTCCCTCCAAAAAGAGACACCAAGGTATGCCTGTAATCCCAGAATTCCAGAGGATGAGGTTCAAGGACAGCCTGAGCTACATAAGAGGTCAAAACACCACACACACACACACACACACAGGCACACACACAGGCACACACACTGTCTTGTGTGTGCACACACCACCACCACCACCACCACCACCAATGCCACACATAAACAAATGTATGATTCCTGTCAAGCTACACCTGCTTCCCAACCTTTGACCAACACACAAATTGAGTCCTAACTCTGTAGCACTCCTGCTCAGGCCTCAGAGACCAGCTCATAATGCCTTTTCTGTTTTACTTCTAGATGCTTAGAACACATCCCTCCTCAGGTCTTTGCCCCTCCTGGCCACCATGAAGCCCTTTGCACATGCCCCAACCTCTATTTCTTTGCCTTTCAAAGACTGTGGACTTCACATGCTTGACATCCTTCCTCCTCCTTAAAGCTCCAGGGAAGCATCTTCACGTCCCACTCAGGAAGGCTGGCTAGGCACTACTTCCATGTGCTTTCTGGAAGCTTCAGTGCAATGACCTCCTTACCCACAAGCCTCCTGTCCTAGACTTACCTGGCATCACCACAAAACACAGGCTTAGCCTGGGTAGCCTGCACTTGAACCTAGTTCTCTCATATGCAGTTGGATGATCATAAGATCATCTGGCTCACTTTAGTCTCGTGCCTCAGTTTCCCCACCTATAAACTGAGGGGCACATGCCAGCAATCTGTGAAGATAAGTCAAGTATTGAGGGTGGTGCCTGGCTCATGCATAGTCCCAGGGCTTTGTTATCGACCACACTATTGGCAACCAATGACCCAGGACAGTGCTTGGCAATCAGCAATTTTATTGATTTTTGTGTGTGGTGTATGTGCACGTGTGTGCATGTGTGGAGCCCAGAGGCCATTGCCATGTGTCTTCCTCAAATGCTCGCTATCTTACTATTTGAGCTAGGGTCTCTCGTTGAACCTGGTGTTTGTTGACTTGGTTAGGCTGTCTGGTCAGTGAGTCCTAGGACTCTCTTCTCCTCCTCTGCCCAGAGCTGCATGCCATCATCCTTGGGCTTTTATTGGTTCTGGGGATCTGAACTCAGGTCCCCACACTTGTGTGGCAAGTACTTTACCAGTTGAATCATCTTCCCAGCCCAATAACTGCTTTTAGAACAAAGTTCTATGAATAAATTATTTTGTAAAAGCCCAAACTCTTACAAAAAAGTAGTTTATCTTAAATATAAGAGTATCCACCCATACACATGAAGTACAAGGAAATGCCATTTAGAGGCCGCCACAGAGACCTTGAACATGAACTTTGGTCCTCCATAACAAGACTACACATTGTTGCTTGGTAGCAATTATTCAAACAGTATCACCCATGTTAAAACTAATGGTCTGCAGAATTCCATGTTCAATGTGTTGTGGGATGGCAGGGTTTTCTCAGGTCATGCAACCACATCTTTTTGCAAAAGTTATTCAAGACAAAATGGTTGTGATGGATGTCCCAGAGCCAATGGAATGGTGTGCAAGGACCTTTGACATCTTTGGTCTGCTTACAATCAAATATTCCTAGTCACCAAGTGTCCTCCACACAAAACTTACTGTGTCCCCAAATTGGGATGGGGCAGACGACTCCCAGAGAATTGAGAGAGTTTTCTTGGGCCACTAAGGATGACCTTAAACTTTTCAGCATCCTGCCTCTATCTCATGAGTGCTAGGATTGCAGCCTTGTGCTGCCATGCTTAATTTAAGCAAGGCTGGAAGTCAAACACATGTTAGGCGAGCATGCTACTGACTGAACTACATTCTCCATCCTGTATCGCATGAGGTGTGTGTGTGTGTGTGTGTGTGTGTGTGTGTGTGTGTGTGTGTGTGTGAAAGCATACATGTGTGTGGTCAAAGGCCAGAAATGAAAGCTAGGAGTCTTTCCTCAATTGCTCCCACCATTATGTTTTGAAGCAGGGTCTCTCACCAAGCCAAGAGCTCACTAGTTCAGCTAGGCTGACTGGCCAATGAGCTTCATCTGTCTCTGCTTTCCCATCGCTAGGATTATATCAGATGCCAACACATCCAGGTATTTTTATGGGTTCTGGGGATCCAGACTCATGTCCTCACATTTGTATGGCAGTCACCTTATCATCTGAGCCATTTTTCTGGCCCTTATATGAATTCATGAAAGTCTGTCTTATGGGAGGAGAGAGCTGAAATGGCAGAGGAAAGGAGCCATGAGGAAGACATGTCTGACTTCCAAAGGAAGTCATCCTGCTAGCACTTCTCATCTACTGTCCCCCAAATCCACACACCCATAAGATTAGGGTGCCATCACTGTGGGCTGTCCCACTCACCAGGCAGGGAGTCTGGCCTTGAACTCATTATTTCATGTTTTCACCAGCTCTGACAGACTGAGGTGACCAGGAAATAGCCTCTAGAAGCACAGGGTTACAAGAAGAAAGAGAATAACATGCTGATAGGACCTGGACCCTCCGTGGCCATCTGTTCCATCCCATGGCTTCCCATTGACTGAGCTCAATGGTGTCTCCAGCCACATCTCTACTTCCTTCATACCCATAAAGCCTGAAAGATTAGGGTCAACTCACTTAGTATAATCATGTGTTCCTACATCATGGTTTGAATGTAGTGTGTCTCCTACAGACTTCTGTGTTTAGACCCCAGCTGGGAGCACTGCTATGGAGTTTATGGAACTTTGCAGACTTGTGGTTTAGCTGGCAGAGGGGGCTGCTGTGTGTGTTTTATAAAGGGGGGTGGCCTTTGAAGCTTCTTATCTGCGTTCAGCTCCAGCTTTAGCTCTCTGCTTTTTGTCTGCCATCATGTGAAGAAGCAGTAGCCTCAGGCTCCCACTGCCACAAACAGGTGGTGTACTGCCCTGCCTTCCCCATCACAGAGGACTGAAGTACCCTGAAACTTTGAGCCAAAACAAACCTTTTCTTGGGCTGTTTCTACCAGGCACTTTGACCCAGAGGTGAGAAAGGAAATTAATTACTCCCTGTATATGTGCAACCCTGCCCAGCGTCTCTTTACTATCTCACAGTCACACAGTTAAGGGCTTTCAGGAAGACAACAGCTTAGAAGGCTGAAGACAGAGCTTAGGACCTTAGGGACACCTGCAGTGGTCAGATGGAGGGGTGTGTCATGAGCTGACTGAACAATAAGATCTCACACCACACAATGAGTGAAAGCAGTGCTGTTGGCAAACCCCACGTTGGTAGTTTCTTGAAAGCCTTGAGGACATACATGAAGAGGAGGCTTTCTTTCCTTATTTTTTTTAAGAACCATTAGAGAGATAAGCATGAGAGACCCCCACTTGGACCTGCAGGAGGAACCTTTCTTGGGGACATGGCTTCACATCATCAGGATGCTGCCTGTCTCTTTAAAGGATGTTTGGGGATAGATAGAACCTTGCTCCTCACTGCAGCAGCTCTCTGGCACTGCTCTCTACTGACAATGAATGAGCTTGGGGAAGAATAGGATGGGCCAGGACTCAGTCTCATCCCTCACAGAATGTCTGTTTCTCTGCCTCTATTGTCTCTGTTCTCTCTCTCTCTCTCTCTCTCTCTCTCTCTCTCTCTCTCTCTTCTCAGCCATCCCAACTGAAAAGCTGATTATTCAAATGACAGTCCTTCAGTTAGAGAAAATAGGAAAGTTCCTACTCTGGTTCCTTCTGAAATCATTGGTATTTTAATCAATAATTCAAAAGGATCCCAAGAGGGTAGCTCAGGTGGTAGAGTGGTTGTCAGGCATTTGTGAAGCTCTGGGTTCCAGCCCCAACACTATGCAAAGTGGGTGTGGTGGTGCATACCTACAATACCAGCATTCAAGTGGAGGATACAGGAAGACCATAAGCACCAGGTTGTGCTGATTAGTTTTTGTTAATTTGACACAAGCCTACACACATCTAGGAAAGGGGTGTCTTTATCAGATCGTCCTGTGGGCATGTCTGTAGGGAGTTTTCTTGATTAATGACTGATATAGGAGGATCCAGGCCACAGTGAGCAGTGCCATGCCTCAGCAGGGAGACCTAGACTGGAGCAAGTCAGCAGGCAGCCTTCCTCTGTGGTTTCTGCTTCAGTTCCTGCCTTTGGCTTTCTTTGATGATAGACTGTAAGAGGTAAGATTAAATAAACCCATTCTCCCCAGGTTCCTTTTTGGTCAGTGTTTTATCACAGCAATAGAGAAACTGGAATAGAACTTAGTATCAGGAGTGGGGTTTTGCTGTGATGGACCTCACTGTTGGCTTTTGTGTCTTCAACCATTATATAGGAGGAAGGTGAATGATTTTGGAGCTTTGGTCTGGACAGACATTGAATGCTCAGAGCTTAATGACCTGTTGTGGGAACTTGAAAGACAATTATGAGAGAAATGTAGTCAATGGAGGCCGGGCTTGTGAAGTGTCAGAGGGAAATGGAGAACCTCTCCACAACCCAGTCAGAGCCATCAATATGATATCTTGAATAAATATATCTGTGGTTTCTGGTTATCTGGGTCTGAAGAATCAGCTGTGGTTAACAAGAGACCAGCACCAATGAAGTGAAACCTTTGTTTTATTGGTACAATTAGTGCTGGTCAGCTGGGTCTGAAGAATCAGTTGTGGTTAGCAAGAGACTAGTTATTATTGAGGAAAAACCTGAAAAGAATTTGCTAAGAGTTAGCATACAAAAGCTGTGGTCTAGAAAGGGCCAGGAATGAATCTCAAGCTGGAAGCTGAACTTGGTAATATATAAGAGTCATCTCCATTTGGTATTGGTTTTGGAGACATAAGGGAATCATGAAGAGCAGCTAAGTCTTGGCACTATGAGAGGCCATTAGTGAAGGTATAGACTCTAGAATTAAAGGGTTCATGGAGAGAAGCTAAGTCTTGGCACCACCACCCCAAAGGAGGAGGGTCGCTAGATCCTCCCTTGAGGTTTTAGCTACCACTTCTTCCTGTCTCAGCTGCATGTGGACTTGCAAGTGTTGGTCTACATAGAAGAAGATTCAGTGGGAGCTGTGGACTCTGCAGGGATATAGCTGCCTGTGAGTTAGAAGTACTGTATGTGGGGTTTTCCAGTGGTGTAACTGCCTGTGTGTCTCCCATGCTCCCGTAAATAAACTCAATATGCTCTTTGGCTCATCAAACTGGCCTTCAGTGGAATCCTGTCTTTGGGCTATCTATACCTTCTGTCCTTTCTGGTAAGAAGGCATTTCTCTAAGCCTCCCCAGGAAAAGTTGGGTAACATGAGACACATCCTTTCCATCATTAAAAATGAAGAAAAAAGCAAGGAACTTGCCTTGGTGAACACAATGGACACCATGAAGAAATCCAGAAGGAAACTCTCAGAAATGTCCTTGTAGTCAAAGTGGAAAAAGATGACTGTGAATCCCAAGTTAGCAAACTGGTGAACTGGGTTACAGAACGATGTCCTCAGTAGCTTCATGCCTGCAGTGATCATCAGAAAAATGTCCCAGCTGCAGGGAAAAAAAGAGGATGGGTCAATGACGTCACATGATGTGTTATATAGTCATGTGCAGGCTCATAAGGCCAATGTGGAGGTCCTGCACTGTCCACATCTGCAGACAGTGAACAGGACTTCAGAAAACAGGGGTAACCATCTCAATTCTTAGAGGGAAAGCTTAAACAGAGACTTGGTCTGAACTGACTGACTCTTTGGCACATATTTCTTGCCACTGAAGACATTTTATGTCCGTCCTGGTTAATCTTAACTGTCAGCCTGACACAGCCTGGAGTCATCTGAGAAGAGAATGTGCAGTGTGGTTCAGCTTGGCTTGTGGGCATGTCTGTAGGGGATTGTCTTCATTGTTAATAGATGTAGGGGGCCAAGCTCACCATGGGAGGCACTAGGCAGGGGGCCCATGGCTGGATCAGTAAGCTAGTTAAGCATGAGCCGGGGAGAGAGCCAGCAAGCAGCACTCCTCCACTGGTTTCTGCTTCAAGCTCTGTCAGGATACAGTCCAAGAACGGAGTTGTACCATGGTAATTCTGAGTGCCTGTGAGAAAACTCTAAGAAAACAAGACAAGAGTCTGTGACCTCAGTTTCTTCAATAGCATGGAATTGTTCTTAGAATGTGTTTTCATGTTTCTCCCAGATAGAGCAGGTAAGAATGAGTTTACTTCAGCTGTTGTTATTCATATGACTCTATGAAAAAATATGTTTTTGCCATGTATGGCTTGTCCTTGTGATTGTACACTTCACTCAGATGACTCTTCTCAACCCTCAGAGTATAAATTGTCTGATGCTCCAAATAAAGTTGGCTGTTGCAGGAGTCTTTAGTCTGCCTCATTTTTAGGCCACCAACTAGAGCAGTAAGCAAAACTCCTGTTTCAGTGCCTGCTCCGACTTCCTCAGTGATCGACCTGGAAGTGTAAGCCCCTAAGTCTTCTCCTCCTCTAGGCTGCTTTTGGTCAGTTTTATCACAGCAATGGAAAGGACAGTAGGGCACTGTCCATCAAAAACTGTGGCCATGAGAGTCACAGAGTGCCTTCAGGGTTTATCTGAGGTCATGGATGGCATGTGAGAGCATGCCACGGGAAAGGTGTGGACAGTTAGAAACAGTATGCTGTCCCAGCTAGGGTCTGCTCCAAGTGTGCCTTGTCAAGGCAGCTTGATAACTGAAACAATGGCTCAGCAAGAACCAACATTATGCTCCACAGAGGGAAATGCAGACTTTTGATAAAGCCATTTTCTCTTCTACAGCTTACCCCCAGTGTCTCTTATGTGTGTTACTCTAGTGAACACAGGCTTTCTGGTCTCCTTTAAGTCAGTTTCCTAAATTTTCTCTGTCATGGCATCAGCTGAGCAGCTGAGCCAGCCAGACCCACTAGAAACCTTCCCTTCTAGCACATTGCTTCTCTGTACCTCCTCCCACCATAACAATGTAGTTGGCCAGCGCCTCTCACATTCTGTCAGAATGACAGATCTGCAAATTACCAAGTGGCTTTCCATTTGTAAATTCAGAATTAATTTTTGTCTGTGAAACTAATGATTTAATCTTACATGGCTCGTGCTTTGCAAGAACACAGACACCTTGATGAGGTGCCGCTTGATAAATGCAGGAAGTGGTGACAGGGTCTCTTTCCCCCTCCCCCAAGCATGAGAGTTGCTAAATGAAAATGATATGAAGCAATTTGTGAGGCTTGAAGCACAGCGGTGGAGACTCCGGGCTTTCCGATTCACGCTGAGCACCTGTCACCTAAGGAGTGCCCTCATCAACTGCTCTTCTGCAGGGAGATGTTCAGACTCCCCCCCCCCCCCCCCCATATTTACTCTTGGCACCACTGTGGGCAGATCAAACTTTGTGTCCCTGTCACAGCATGGTATCTGCTCTAAATAGAGTCGAGTGCAAAACTGCCCTGGTACCTTTCATGAGGCCAGTATTCAGGGCGTGTGACATTGGCTTTTGTAGTTTCTTTAGAGAAAACCCACTTGGTTCTGAAAAATAATCCCAATTAGTGTGAGAATTATAAACTGTCATCCACTTACTGGGTGCCAAGTCTCCTGTAGTTGCTTATGGAAAAGGCATCAAGAGTGAGAGCATTCAGGACGATAGCCGGGTATAAGAGATACTTTTCAAAACACTGAAGCCACACATAGAGTCTCTCGAACCACATTAAATGAGCAACATCTGAAAGAAATACAAGATCCACTCTGAGACTCTTCTCACGGCAAACAGCAGGTGCTCTCCCCTTTCAACAGGGCCGTGGTGGGCTCCCGGAACCAGGCACGGTGTGCCAGGTCTCCTTAGAGGCTGCTGCTCTCAGCTCCGATTCTGCCCAGCACGCAGATGATAACACACAGGTCAACATCTGTGTTTTCAAGACAGTTGACGTCTTTGGAAATGATTTCTGGACAATGCCAGAAACGACGCCAGGTCATCAGGTCACCGCCCCTCCCTTTCTTTTTATTCTGGCAGTATTTTACTTCCTCAGTCCCTAAATCCTTGTTCCCTACAGCTGATTCTCTTCAAGTAAGACATAAATGCCAAACCTCTCTTTATGTTTTTAATCAGATAAGGACAATGATCTTTATCTGGGGGAAGGTAAAGAATAACAAAGAAAAACAAAAGATATTCCAGACTCCACTAAAACAGGGAAAAGTCAGAGAATCAAGTTCAGAAAGGATGGTGGACACAGAGGTAGGAATGGCCCCTCCCTTCCTCTCCCCTCCCTCCCACTCCCTTCCTTCCCCCCTCTTCCCTCTCCTCCCCTCCTTTCCATTTCCTTTCCTCTCCTTCACTGGTTTCATCTCTGGAGAGATCAGTTGCTTAGGCTTCTTTCTGCACAAAATTAATTTTTTTTCTCTGATTTCTCCATTTATAAGAAATCAACAGTGTCAGATTGAGGCCGTCACATCAAAAGCAATTCATTCAGTCTGTTTCAGAAAATATGTTAAGAGTTCTAGCAACATTTGTCACCAATTCAGAGAAACATGACAACCTTAAAAGTAAAGGGACAGACATCCAAGCCATGTCACCCACAGTGCGTCAGAGGAAACGGTGGGTGCCAAGGCCGGGGAGAGCCGGGAACCATCTGGCCAGGGGAGGGGTGTGTGTGGCAGATTTTCAAAAGCTTGTCATGTTTGCTTTTAGGAAATGTTATTTTTCAGTGTGTGGCAACAAGAGTGATTTGAGATGGGGAGCAGAGAAGGTGGGAATCTTCCCGTCGTGGTGACAGGGCCCTACTCCAGAACGTGATAAGAAAGGCAGGATGTTCACGGGCTTCAGTTACTCACCCGAGAAACAGAAAGCAGCCAGTTTCAATGAAAACATAACGAGCAGTTGGCTCCCAAACTCACCTCCTGTGATTTACCAAAAATGTCAGAGTGTAATGACTCATTCAGTAAGCCAGCAAGCATCGGTGCTATGTGTGAGCACGTCTGTTTGTGTGTACTTGTCTGTGTCTCTGTGCATGTCTGTGTTTATCTGTTTGTGTTTGTGCCTATCTGTGTATGTGTATGTCTCTATGTATGTGTTTGTTGTGTCTGTGTGTGTCTATGTGTCTGCTTATGTGGCTGTGTTTCTGTGCTGTCCATGAGTCTACGCATGTGTCTGTGTGTAAGTGAGAGACCACAGACCCACTGCCATTCTGAGCCATGTGTTTGTGGTATTAGAGCTTCAGGAGACTCGGGCATTAATGCTTACTATGGTTTGGATGTGAAATGTCCCTATAGGCTCATGTGTTTGTACATTTGGTCCCCAGCTGATGGTGACATTCTGGGAGGCTGTGGAACCTTTTGAGTGTGGTAGCTAAGCAGAAGCCACCACTGCCTTGAAGGTGATACCCACTCCAGGTTGGCCAGACCTCTTTTCTATGTTTTGAGCTCTAGTGATATCATGACCCTGATGCCAGCTCCTGCACCCACAGAGCATCCGAGCTGCTCCAGGCTCCCCATTCTCCCCACCACAGTGGACTACAATCCTCTGAACCCATGAGCCCAAGTGATTTGCCCCTAACAACAACAACAACAACAACAACAACAACAACAACAACAAATTGGTTTTGCTAGGTATTTGGTCACAGAGAGGAGAAAAGCAGCTACCAGGAGGCCTTCCTATTGCCTGACTCTGCAAGAGGGGGCTTTATGAAGCACATACCCCAAAAGGTCAGGCCATACAGTCAAGGATGTGGATGGCTGGTACCTGGATCCTCAAGACACACCGACCCTGTCACCAGGCAGAAGCTGCACAGTGACAGCGTGAAGGAGCTTTGTGTCTCACTTATGCAGGAATAAAATTAACCTAAGAACCAAATCCAAATTCATTCACCCTATGGTCTCAAGTTTCCAGAAAAAGTGGTGTGCCCTGTTAAACATCTCAAATGATCTGACTGAATGACTGATGGTTTAAGATTCCCGGGATTGTGGAGAGCCAGAATGCCACATGTCCAGAGCCAATTTATCTTGGGTTGTCTTTAGCCATTTGTTGCCAATTTCTGGTTTGACCCTACATCCTTATGACTATCAGGTAAAATCCCTTTTCATGCTCAGTGGGAAAAGCACGTGATGTGCAAGTGTGAAAACTGAAGTTTGGATCCGTGAACCAACGTTAGAAGCCAGCCAAGCAAGGCAGCCACAGAAGGTAGACACAGGATCCCCAGGGCAAGCTGGCTAGCTAGTCTAATTGCTCAGTAAGCCTTGGGTTCAATTGAGAGACCCTGCCTCAATAATGAAATGAAAAATGATCAAGAAAGACACCTAGTGTCAACTTCAGGCTTCCACATGTATTAACATCCATGAGTGCTCACACCTGTACCTACACACATGGCGCACACACAAAAGGAACATACAAATGGTACCTTTTGTTCACCAACCCAAAGCTCAAGAACATCAACAGGCAGCAGCTGAGACCTATAGCTGAGATTGTTCACCTCATTATGACCTGATACCTGATATTTCCATCAATATAGTTTTAAAGTACCTTGATTTACAACTTTCTTTGTTTTTACTGTAAAATCTTCATGAAAATGTTACCACATTGGAATATGGAATTTGGGGTAACCTAAGTCTGTGTTCCTGGATCAGTATCATTCATATTTGGCTCCAGAATAAGAGCTCTTCTCTCTTTGAGGTGAGAGTTGGTGGGTTTTTATTTGTTCGTTTTTCTTACTCTGTAGCCCTGGCTGGCCTAAAACTCACTATGTAGATTAGGCTGACCTTGAACTCACAGAGATCAGTTTGTTTCAGCCTTCCGAGTGCTGGGATGAAAGGTCTGAGCCACCAAGTTTCACTGACAACTGAGTTTATGAACCTTAGGCATACACACAAACACACAGAAGCGGGGAAGAGAGAAGGAAAGAAGGTGGGGGACAGAGAGAGAGGATGGAGGAAGTGGGAGTGGGGAATAGGACTGAGGGAGACTGTGACTGAGACTGAGTGGGAATCCAGGCTGAACTATACAATTTAGCTCCCTTTGCCACTGGAATGCTACAAGGGGCATGAACTTGCCAGTGGCTAGCATGCCTGCCATTGAAAGGTTCTGAATCTCTCAATGAGGAAGCCCAGAGGAGAGGGCACAGGAGCATCCATGTAGCACACACCAGCAGGAGCAGGCTGGATGGTAAGGGGAAAACATTTCAACACTATGGAACAGTTGAGTGGAAGTGGATCTAAGACCCCCAGCCCCCAAGCTGCGAGGTCAGGGTCTGTTTACTCAGCTACTGATGGAAAGTTAATTTCATTTCAATTCTTGCCTGTCTCAGAATCCTCCAATCTCAGTAATGTATTCTAATGAGATGCTCCGAGCTCTGGGCCGATGGGTCTCACAATGAAAGTCTGCGGTTGGGGGCAGAATGGAATGCTGACCGATAATACAGAAGGATGCTTAAACAAAAGCCCAGGCCCAGAATTCTGAAATTTTGACTTGATCCTTTATTTGTGAGGCAACCAGGGAAAGCTAATAAAAAGCAAACCTTGCGATTGCAATAACATGATGAACGTGTGTCTTCAGTCCCCAAATTGTCTCTGTAGTCCTACACAGTACAGTTAAAAGGAAAAGCTGTGTGATCATATTTTATAACTGCCTCTCCAGAACGTCCTCAATATGCAAAGAGACCATAAAAACACATTACCAGAGAATTGTTCTTTCTCTTTCCCTTGGAATATGAGGCCCCCGAGTGACAAAATACAAAATAATGATGCCATTTACAAGTTTATAGACGGCTAGCTGCAGCTCATGGCTTTAAATTTTCTTAAAGGGTTTGCAGGTTGTGTTTTATTTAGGTGCTTATGGGACTATGATGGTCTTAGCAATAATTAAAAATTAATCAGGAATCCTCAGGATGCTCTCAAGCTTTAGGAAACCAATCTATTCAGATCAGAATCAGGACAAGCTGAGAGGATTGTGGCTTTCAGCTTGGGGCACTGAGGGGGTCAACTCTGAGGCATCTATGACAGAGAAACCCTACTGAGTGGCATGAACATAGTTGGAGAATTAGCACCCCTGGTGTGGACAATCTGTTACCTACAGGTATTGAGCCTGCTCCAGGGCCCTTGGACTCTGCTTGAGATAATCTCAAAGTTCATGACCTTTCTTTTCTCCATAACCTCATTCTAGTCCAGGGTTTCTGGCATCTCATCCCATGCCTGGGGGTCTGCCTGACCTTCTCTTCAGGCCTGTTTAATGTTCCTTCCCCAGTGGTCCCTTCCCTTCCCTTCCCTTCTCCTCAAATCTGATGAGGACTCCTGCTCCTTTCTTGATTGAGGACAGCCATAGCTGTATCATATGGTATTTTTGTGTTCTGTGATGGTCACCCAGAGATAGGGAGGACATATAGCCGTTCACTGACTGGCTAAGGATGAGACTAAACAGGCAACCTGATAGATCAACACCGGTATACGTGTGTGTGTGTGTGTGTGTGTGTGTGTGTGTGTGTGTCCACCGGTGGGGTCAGGATGGAATCCTGGCCAAAGCACCCTACTTCCTCAGCTGGTTCGACTCTTGCCCCAGCACTCTGCACTGTCCTTGGCACATGCTGGGCACATGCTGGGCACTTTATATTTTTGACTGAGCTGATAAATACAGTCAAGTTTCACACCACAGCAACCTTTCAAACAAGCACAAAGCAGAAAGAGCAATAGGAGGGAAGGACAGGTTCAAGTTCACTGTTTTTAAAAAAGATGTGTGATTTGTGTAAATATGTGTGGATATGTGTGCATATGAGTGCAGGAGCACTCAGACACCAGAACAGGGTGTCAGATCCCTGGAGCTGGAGTTACAAGTTGTTGTGAGCCAATTGACACACGTGGTAGCAGTATGCACTCTTAACTACTGATCCATCTCTCCAGCCCTAGGTTCACAGTTTTTGAGGAATGAAAAATATCTATTATTTCTTTGGCTCTTCCTTTTAGGGTCATGCTTAGAAAATTCTTTTTTTCTCTCCTTCAACTAGTAGACTGTAACTCATCGGTGCCGTTTTTGGGGGCACTATGCTGTCTGGTTTTAATGTCTAGACACAGGATAGAGACCCTCAATTGAGAAATGCCTCCATAAGATCTGGCTGTAGGCAGACCTGTAGGGCATTTTCTCAATTAGTGACTGGTAGGGGAGGGCCCAGCCTGTGGTGGGTGGTGCCACTTCTGGGCTGGTGGTCCTGCTGCTTGCTATAAGAAAGCAGACTGAGCTGGGCGGTGGTGGCGCACGCCTTTAATCCCAGCACTTGGGAGGCAGAGCCAGGTGGATCTTTGTGAGTTTGAGGCCAGCCTGGTCTACAGAGCTAATCCAAGACAGGCACCAAAGCTACAGAGAAACCCTGTCTCGAAAAGAAAGGAAGAAAGAAAGGAAGGAAGGAAGGAAGGGAAGGAAGGGAAGGAAGGAAGGAAGGAAGGAAAGAAGGAAGGAAGGAAGGAAGGAAGGAAGGAAGGAAGGAAGGAAGGAAGGAAGGAAGGAAGGAAGGAAGAAAAAAAGAAAGAAAACAAGCAGACTGAACAAGCCATGCCGAGCAAGAGTAAGGAGCACTCCTCCATGGTCCCTGCATCAGCCCGTGCCCCCAGGCTCCTGCCCTGAGTACGGTTGATAGTGAACTGTGAAATGGAAATACAAGCAAACTGTACCTTTCCCTCCCCAAACTGCTTTCCCTATGGTGTCTCATCGCAGCAACAGAAACCCCAAGACAGCGTCTATGTTTTTCTTTTTCCTTTCTTCCTCTGTTCCTCCCTCCCTTGCCTCTTTCCCTCTCTCTCCCTTCCTCTCTCCCTCCTTTCTTCCTTCATTTTGATAGCACTTTAAATCTTTACTGCATCTGGAATTCACTTGATACAAAGCTGTCCTATAAAAGTTTCTGTCCACACCCTACTGGTAACAAAATTATGTCCTTATTTGCATTTGAAATGTCTCTCACAAGTTCGTGTTTGGATGCTTGGTCCCCACTTGGTGGCACCTCGTGAGGACAGTATGGAGTCTTTAGGAGGTGGGGGCCTTGCCAGAAGAAATGGATCACTAGGAGCCCAGGAGTGGGCCTTTAAGGGTGCTGTCTGACCCCGGGTTCTAGCTTTGCTGTCTTTGTCCAGGTCACCCATGACATGAACAGCTCCCACTCCATGCTCTTGCTATGAACTGAGCTGCTCTGACACATCGTCCCTGCCTTGGAGGACTGGAACCCCTGGAACCAGGAGCCCCTAAACCCTTTCCTCCCCACGTTGAGTTTCTCCAGACCCTCTCTCGTTAGAGTGGAGATAACAGGATCCCAGCCTTCCATGCCCAC
The DNA here is from genome assembly GCF_903995425.1 of Onychomys torridus. Taxonomy (NCBI): domain Eukaryota; kingdom Metazoa; phylum Chordata; class Mammalia; order Rodentia; family Cricetidae; genus Onychomys; species Onychomys torridus. The sequence continues at coordinate 90,206,068 of NC_050447.1, read as the reverse complement.
TCCGTGATAGCCTACCGCTGTCACCTCGGCCACTCAGCTCTTGTGGCACCTGACACAGGGAGGTCAGTGTCCCAGACAAGCTAGATAAGGGAGTGAAATGCCTCTTTCATAATAGATCAGCAAATCAGATATGCCAAGGCACAGAACCAGTACGGTAGCTTTGTTTGGGAGAATTACGGTCATTCAACAGGCTAGCCAAAGATGAGGAAGTGATTTTTCTTGGAAGGAGGAATCAGAGATGGGAGGGGGTAAGCTGACAGGCAGCTGCTGCATTTCATTACAGCTTATTCTATTTGATTTCTAACACTCCCGGTCACTTTGACATAGTGAAAGATACATGAAAGAAGGCAACTTCTCTCTGAGCTATATCTATTAATTGCAGAAGCCAGGGAGTCTGCAGCAGAGGCCGGCTTCGCTACGGCGCAAGGTAGACCTCATTGCAGAACTACAAATCTGGGGCGTGTTACTGAATCATTAATAGTACATTTTTAAAATTTGATATTTAAATGAGATCCTCAATTGGTGTGTTTTATAATTTACATAATCCTTATTCATTTATTCTAATGCATCCAAAAATTAGAGTGTAAACATTTCACAGCCAGCATGCTCCCCCATGGGTCCTTCCATCTACCCTTTACTTCCAGAGGTTTTCCTGCACACACCAGCCCACAGGGGACTTCTGTTCCTTCTGTGAATTTACAAAGCAATAGGCAGTGTATCTGTTCACTCAACCAACATTTACTGAATAGTACCCATGTACCAGATTCAACATGCAGTTACTTAATCCCATGTATTTTCTAGTTTATCTGAATTTATTAATCTAGTTTATCTAATAGTCATTGTGAACATGACAGGATTTAGAATTGCCTGGGACACAAGCCTCTGGGCACAGCCATGAGGGATTATCCAAATTTGGTTAACAGAGGTGACAAAACCTACTTTAATTATGGATAACACCATTCCATGGTCTGGGGCCTAGGGAGGAATAAAGAAGAGCGAGTGAGCTGAGCCCAGCATTCATCCCTCTCTGCTTCCTGACTGAGCATGCCATGTGACCAGCTACCTGGAGTTCACACCTTCCCTGTTAGGTAAACTGCTCCTTCAAACTGTGAACCAAAGCCAACACTTCCTTCCGTACCCTTCTTTGGTGTTTTTGCTGCGGCAAGAAGGGAAACAACTGATCCACTGGCAACTGTCATTGTTGTGTCCGTCCATTGTCACCTGGCACCCTGAGAAGAGGGAGACTCAACCGAGACATGGTCTCAGCAGATTGGCCTGTGGGAAAATCTGTGGGGACCTTTTCTTGACTGATGATCCACGTGGGAAGGCAGCCCATGGTGGGCTGTGTCATCCCCAGGCAGGTTGTCCTGGGTGTTACAAGAAAACAGGCTGAGCAAGCAGCTGAGTGGCTCTCCCCCATGGGTTCTGCTTCAGCTCCTGCCCTGACTTCCTAAGGTGATGGAGCGGGACCAGAGAGTCATGAGATGGAATGAACCCTTTCCTTCCCAAGATGCTTTTGGTCCTGGTGTTTATCACAGCCACAGAAAGCAAACCAGGACTGTTCTCTGCAAGCCAACCCATCTATAAAATGGACCATTAGAAAGGGACCGCTCCTGTCTTCCCACGTTACATCTTTGTCCGATGGCAAGGGTTTGCATTCAAGGTGCACATAAGATTGCTGACCCTTTGGCCAGGCTCTACTTTGGGAAGGAACCTTGGGAACTACAGCCTGAGTTCCATCCTTCATTTTCCCACTGAAGCTACAGGTTCTGGACACATTACTTCACTCACTACCCACAATTCTCCTCTCATACTGCCCACAATCTTGGTAGCTTCCAGTCCCCGCCCAGAGCCATCCCCTGCCACAGGCTGTCTCTGCTGGATGGTGCCACCAGCACCTACTGCCTCCTCATTCCTTCTTTTCATTACTTTTTCATATTTCTTCTGGCACCTTAGGCCACTGAAGCTGTTACATCTAGAACCTTCCTCGAGTCCTTCGATGCCTTCACCCACCTGGTGTCTGAAAGGCACAATTGAATACTCGGTGACCAAGAGGTCACAGTAGGCTGAGGGACTGTGCAGACCCAGCAGTGCCAGGCAATTTCAATGGCTTAAAATGGACTGGGAATTCATTTTAAATGTCTGAAAATAGGAACAAGTCGGTCTCTCTTCCATCTGTTCATGCATGGAGTGAGAAATCGCAGAGCAAAAGGGAACTCACCAAGGAATATCAAGAATTCCTATCCAGACAAAAAATTACATTTTTAAATTTTATTTTTATTTAGAGGCAAGGAACTTGTTGCCCAGGCTATCCTCAAACTTACAATATAGCTGAGGATGGCCTTGAACTTCTGATCCTTCTACATCTACCTTCAAGTGGTGGGATTTCAGGCACATGCCACCACACCCAATTTATTTGGTGCTAGAAATTAAACCTTGACTTTCTTGCATGCTTGGCAAGGATTCCACCAAATAAGCCACATCCCCAACTTCCAGAAGAAATGCTGTTTCTTATCTGATGCTCTGAAGCTGCTGCTTACACCAAGCAATTTCTCTCATGGGAACTGCTAGGTCAACCCATGTAGACACAGCTGCTGTCTACACACAGCTTGTTCATGGAAACTCAATAATGCAGAGCCTGATAGTTAATGGTTGAATATGAAGTGATGCTCTCATTAGTGGCCAGTCAAGTAAACCAAAATTATAACCTTCAAGCATGAACTATGGAAGTTACTTTTCCTATGAAATCAGTAAGCGGTGACTATTAACAGAACATGCACCTGATTTGACAGACTTTCTTTCTTATTCCACCTGACCAGCCTGGTTTAGGCAACACCTCCATTCTGAAGCACAGACTTTCTCTTTTATTATTGTGGGCAAACACGCAGTGAACCCTGTGTCCTTTGAAGCATGCGGCACTGTGGCATTGAGCACTCTCACGGAGCTGTGCACATGGGCCATGAGAAGGGTGTCCACTCATTGTCCCTTGCAAGACTGGGACACTGACCTCTTGCTTCCCGTTGCTGGCACTCCTTGCTCTTGAGCACAGGGTGTGAAACCCACATCCAGGGGTGGTGCTTTCGGAGCTGAGGGAGCAGATGGTGGGTGATGAGCCCCACCGTGCCTGCCAGGGCAAAGAGCACGATGCTGAGAAAAGGCTGCAAAGGAGAAGGAGATCAGGGTCAATGGAAACTCCTTCCTTTCCCCATTGTTTTTTTGGGGGTGTGTGGTTTGTGTGTGTGTGTGTGTGTGTGTGTGTGTGTGTGTGTGTGTGCATGTTATGTGCAGGCAAGTGTACATATACATGCATGAATGAGGAGGTCAGAGGATAATCTTAGATGTCATTCATCGGGTGCCATTCATCCTGTTTTTGAGAGTCTCTCACTGGCCTAGAATTCACTAAGCAGTCTAGGCTGGCTGGCAAGGCATACCAGGCAAGCCCTCTACTGACTGAGCCATATCCCCAGCCCTCTTCCCCTCTTCTCCTAGGAATATCTATGTGCTGAGAGCTGTTAAGAACATGGTGGGGAAGTGACTCCTGGAAGAGGATGGGAGAATTCGGCCCCCTGGAATGTATCCCCCATCTTTCTAGAAGAGCTAGAGAACACAGATGATAGAATGTCCTGGGAAGACGTGACTGTGCATGCCCCACATTTGTGAAGAGGCAGCAATGTTCTGTAAGAACTATAAGGCAGAGTCCCATGTGGCCCCTTTTTGTGCTTGTTCTCAGTAAAAATGTCCAAATGGTCCTGTCACCGTGACTTCTGTCTTATCCTAGACATAGCTACTTTTCCCACTACTGATGGAGGTCTGGTGTCTGTTCCCAGCCCAGCACACTAACAACTGTCCTTGATTACAAGCTGTTCCATCACTCTTAGGAACAAAATACCTCCCCCAGGGTTACACAAGGGGAGGTGGCCCAACTTTCCTCTTGGACATAGTTCTCAGTGTGCATGATCTTTAACCCTCTCCCCTGGCTCCTCTGCCCCTCTACCCTCATTCCACAGACCTCCACCAAGAAAACAGCAAGGGAGGACAGAGCCTTGGGGACACCTACCCGTAAGGACAGGAAGACAGTGCTGGCACTGACTGCAAAGGAGAGGACAGCTGCTGCCGAGCAGATGACAAGATCTGATCGCAGGACATCCTTCTGGAAAGAGAAGGTTGGTGGGGAGGTCAGCTCTGTGTGGCTTTCTCAGCAGCCCTCACCAGGTGAGTCGGGGCAGGACACCAACACTCCACATGCTGCTCTTCCATGTCAGACCCATCCCCCAGAAGCATCCTCCACTAGCTTGCTCACTGGCTCCCACTGTGGACATCTCAGGAAGAGTGAGGCACATGTGGCACTAGTGGATTAGCATACATATGCCACATGGGAAGAACACAGGTATCTATACGTAAGAAGCCTAAGGTCCCTTTCCACAAACTCAGACGGGACACACAGAGTCCCCATAGATCTCCCTCAAAGAGCCTCACAAAGCAGGGCTGATGCTAACGGTCTCTATGAGGTCCCGGGTGGCCTTGGGTGTCAACACATCCAAAGCCTTGCACATATTTCTTATACTTTGGACCACACTAATTATACATTTTTATTCAACCATCAGATCTATAAACAAACAGAAGACCACCACATTCCAGCTACTTAAATAAACACATCACATGGGGCTGCAGGTGAGTGTCATCCCACCTGGCTCTCTTTCCTTGATTTTTAAATTTCATCCATGTGTGGTTTCTTCCCTACCATGCCACTAGTTCAATGCCTGTGTTAACATGTAGAGCTGGACAGACATAGTGGGGACACTAAGGAGAGCCCTGACACTGACCAAGAGTAGTGGGTGAGACCACCCATGCAGAGCAGTGCTGGAGACCATCAACAGGATGGTGCAGGAAGTCCACAACCCCTACACCATAGCATGTCATGTACCTAATTCGCCTGTTCTGAACTTCCTTCTTGTAAGTCAACAAGTACTAAACATGGGAGGAATCAAAGTGATAGAGCACAGCTCTAGTTTCCATCTGTTGTGATGACCAAAAGCAAAAGCAGCCTGGGCCAGGGGGATTTACCTTTACACAATTTATCACTGAAGGAAGTCAAGGAGGAACTGAAGCAGGAACAGGAAGCAAAAACCACAGAGGAACATTGCTTGCTGGCTCACTGGTAAGTTTCTGTTTAACCAGCTTGCCTCTACAGCCTTGCCTGCCTGCCTAGGGAATGTTGCTGCTCACAGTGGGCTAAGCCCTCCTATGTCAATTAACCATCAAGATGATCCCCAAAGACAGCCCCATAAGCCAATGTGATCTCAGCAATGCCTCCACCTACACTCCCTTCTCCGGTGACTATGGCTGCGTCAAGTTGACAATTAAAACTATCTCGGACAAACAATGATTTGAGATTTGATTTCTTTTAGCTTTTTCTCCATCAAGGGACATCTGATGTTGAAGCCTAAGAAAATCTGTCTAGGGCCTGTTGCCATTCCTCACACTTGTGAGACACCAGCCCTCCCAGAGGGCAAGTCTGGCATGCAGAGCATTTTCTGGCTATAAAGATGGTTGACTTTTTTCTATTTTTCCTTGGCATGAGTTTGTCACTCAAAATTACTAAATATTTGCCCATTGGGAAGACAAATGTTTTACCAAGTAATCTGATTTACAATTGTGTCATATTTAATTGGCTAGTTTTCCTGTTTGAGGGGTAAACAGTGGGCCATCAGTACCACTGTGGGCAGGTAAGTTTGCATTTTCCTTCTCTTAGGGCAAACATGAGCACAAATTGTTTTCATTCTTTTCCCAAGTTGGAAGGCATGTTAGAGAAATACTGTAATTAATAAATTGAGACAGGCTCTCCTATTCCAGGCTGGATTTGAACTTGCTATATAGCTGAAGATGACCTTCCTTTCCTTATTCTAAGTTTTACACAGCATTGTTGAGGTATAATTGATGTATTTAAAATGTAAATCCTGATGATATTTTAAGGTTTATTCATTTTTATTCAGTGTGTATGAGTGTTTTGCCTGCATGTATGCAACCCTGGTGCCTGTGGAGGCCAAGAGACAACATTGGATCCGCCTGGTACTGGTGTTATGGATAGTTGTGATCTGCCATTTGGGTACTGGGAATTGAACTTGGATTCTCTTTTAGAGCAATGAGTGCTCTTAATCACCAAGGCATTTCTCAGTCCCAGCATGATGAGCTTTGACACATACCTACCTCCAAAAGACCATCACCATTGATTGTTTAATTTAATGATTAAAATGTAAATTAGCATATTGACTGGCTGCGGGGGTTCCTCTCTGGCATTTGCCTACTCTGTCCCTCTCTTCACACTATCTTTGTGGTACTACTGACCTACTCCATGTTTACAGTCTAATCTCATTTTAGCAACGTTGTATAAATAAATGGAATCACATAATGGGTGCTTTTATATTTTTGATCTGGCTCCTTGTGCTCTGTCTTAGTTACTGTTCTGGTGCTTTGAGGAGACACTGTGACCAAGGCAACTCTTACAAAGGAAGCATTTCATTGGGGGCTGGCTTATAGCTTTAAAGAGCTAGTCCAGGAAGCAGACAGGCATGGTGCCCGAGCAGTAGCTGAGGGATTTGCATCCTTATCTACAGGCAGCAGGCAGAGAGAGTCATGGGCTTTTGAAACTACAAAGCCTACCCCAAATGACACACATACTTCAGCAATGTCTCACCTCCTAATGCTTTTCAAATGGTCCATCAACTGAGAATTTAGCATGCAAATATATAAGCCTATGGGGGTCATTTTTATTAAACCACCACATATAGTATAATTATTCTGATGTTTGTCCCCAGTTATTGTCTCTTAGGCTCCTTCCTCTTTGTTGCTGAGAAGTATTCTTTTGCAGGATATTCCATAGTGTGGATAGGCCTTTGTGTGTGCTCCCAGTTTTGACTGTTTTAAATAAAACTGCTGTGGATATTCATGATACACCTCTAGGAATGTGCATTCTTTTTTTCTTGTCTAAACATCTGGGGGTAAACAGCTGGCTTATATGGAACACTGGGGCTTAACTTTTTTGTTGTTGTTTTGTTTTTCAGGACAGTGTTTCTCTGTGTCATTTTGGTGCGTGTCCTAGATCTTGCTCTGTGGGTCAGGCTGTACTTGAACTCACAGAGATCCGCCTGGCTCTGCCTCCTTAGTGCTGGGATTAAAGGCTTGCGCCACCACTGGCCCAGCTGGGACTTAATTTTTAAAGAAAAATTCTAAACCGTTTTCTAAAACAATTATAAGCCTTCTGCATTCTGAGTATGTGTCCTGGAAGTTCCACAGTCTCCCAAGGACATATTAATTTTAATATAGGATTGGCTGTGCAGTGTAGGGGGGGGTCTTCATTGCCCCCTATTCTGTGTCATGTTTTCTTTATGTCCCTCCTTTATAACTTAAAACAGTAATGAAAAGGCATAATCTGCTAATTTACGAGGCAGTAACAGATTCGATTTTTTGTTTTGTTTGAAACTGTTCCTTCCTAAGCAGCTGACATCATGAAGGAAAGAATGTCAGAGGCAGGGGTCTCCAGGCCCTCAGGTCCCATTCTCCCACCTCTGGGTTTGGAATTCACTGGAGTTGACTTTGAAGTATAGTGTGACACAGGAGTCTGATTTTATTTTGTCATTTATAAATGCTCACGTTTTAAGATTTTTAAAACTTTTAATTCCTGTGTATCTTTGTGAGTGTGCCACTTATGTGCAGGCTCCCACAGAGGCCAGAAGAGGCTGTTGGGTCCTCTGGAGCTGAAGTTACATGCAGTTGTGAATACGGGGAACCAAGCTTGGCTAGAAGAACATGTCTCCTCTGCCAAGGGTCACTGCTAACTAAGCTCATAAAGTGAGGGCTTTTTTTGTTTTGTTTTTTTTGTTTTTCATGACAGGGTTTCTCTGTGTAGTTTTGGTGCCTGTCCTGGGTCTCACTCTGTAGACTAGGCTGGCCTTGAACTCAGAGATCTGCCTGGTTATGCCTCCCAAGTGCCAGGCCTTTTCTACAGCCCATTTGTTTGAAATTGTTTTACAGATCCATAAAGATGCGGATTTCTCTTGCAGCTTAAATCAACAAGGAAGTGGATAGGTGTTCCTGCCTTTTCTTGACAGTGAGGATAATTAAACTGATCTCTTATACTTGATTCTCACCCAACTGTGTGGACCTCAGTGTCCCCTGATGGTGGGTGGCCTTTCACTGGACACCTTTTGCAGCTCCAGAACTGATTTCATTCCACTGTGTGAGAGCTGAAGACCAAGGATCAAATTCTCCCAGATGCCCTTGAACAAAGAGCACCCTGCCCTGCTTACTTTAATTCTCTACTTGTCCAAATTCATTTTTATTCTTCACTCAGGCTTCTTTTTTTTTTTCTTAATAAGAATGGGGACATATTTGATTCAGATTGTTTCACTTTTAATCAGCAAGTTAGTTTTGATGATTTATCTGCCCAGTGCCAGGTGGGCAGGACCCTGTTTGATTTCCTCTCTACCCCCCTCTGTCCTGTCTTCCTAAAACTATAATCCCTTTGTGACACACCCTGGTGTCTATTGAAGGATTAGCAGGGAAAAATCCTTCTTTCTCCCACTGCTGAACGCCACACATCGGATAATCGATTCTTGATTGTGACACTTAATTTTCACACAATGTATTCTCATGACTGACGGGTCCCTTTCTGTCTTCCTCAGATGTGCTAATCCTACTCTGATCTCGGAAGGGTCTCTCCCTCTCTCTTTTTTCCTTGTGATTCAGCCTTTTTATAGACTCTTAAATCTCAAAGCACTAAATTCCCCTTTCTCATCCGTCTCTTTCAAGTCTTTCTTCAACGACGAGCTGCTATTTTTCTAAATAAACCTTACAATCATTTGCCAGTGCTGTGAATTTGATTCCATTGGGAATGTTTTGGACTGGATTAAACACAAAAAAAAACTATTTTAAAAGGCTTTGCAGTTTATAAACCTCAGTCTTCCACACCAAGTCTGGGGAGGTCTATCCATGACTGTAGAGGGAGCTTCATTTCCATTTGAACAGGCTGCCTCTGACTTCCTGTGTCACATCTTGGTGAGCTTGGGTGAGCTCTGGTTTGCTGTTGAAGGTTATTCGGGGTTTGTTGATGTGCTCTTGCTGTCCACATTTTCTTTTCTGTGCTGGCATCTGTGGGTCCTTCTAGCAATCACACTTGACTTTAATAAGATTTTCTGTACGTGCTCTTTATAAAAGGCCCCTTAGCTACATGTTTCCCCATTTCAAGCTTTATACCAGGATATCCAGGGGTGATAGTTTCCCCCATTTTAAGGGCAAACTCATGTATGTTTAACCAAGAGATACATTGGCCTGTCTCCATCTCCCCAGTGTGTGTGTGTGTGGGGGGGGGCAGTGTTTACAGATGCACAGCATCACAGCCAGCTTCAATATGTGGGTTCTGGGGGTCAAACTCAGGTTCTCATGCTTGTAGCTCTCCAAGCTGCCTCCCTCCCCAGCCCTACTGTGTCATTTCTGCTAGGACCCTGTGCTTCTTTCCTAAAGAGCAGTGTAGAAGCTATCCTAACACTGTACAGCCTAAAGATCTAGACAGAGAGGGAACCAGAAAATCTAGACACTATAATGAATGGTTTACAAGAAGTTGCCTGAATTTTATACACAATAATAAGAGGTTTTTAAAAAATGTATTGATTCATACTAATTGAATATAATGAAAGTATCAACTCTAAACTTGACTAGGAGTCTTGAGAACGATGAATATAGGAGGAGGGTGGGACAAAAACCAGAAAGGCTATGTGCACACGGCACATGGAAAAAGTGTTGCAAACCATGAGGAAAAAGTTCAAGTCTTCATTACTAAGTAAAATTTGGGGGTGACTCTGTGTGCATGACCCATCCCATCTTGCTCCTGCAGAAACTCACAAGCCCACAGTGTTTCTCCATCAGTGTTTCTTCATGTACAGTCTTTGAAAACCTGGACAGAATTACCTGGTAGGTATTCTGGCCAAATGAGTCAAAACAGGGAGTGAGGGGGCTGTGCAAACGCCACTATCTAATGAAGTTCCTCGGAGCTTCTCTCAGAAACCAAAGTTAGAAGGAGAGAGGTACACAGACTGAGGGAAAAAAGGAACAGAAACCTGGAGAAACACAATCAGAAACAGAAGGTAGGATTTTTAACTTGTAGCAAAGGTTGAATAACCAGCCTGGGAAAATGGATGTGATAGCCCCATGAAAATATTATGATTAGACAGGAAATCCTAAGAAAGACGGGCACAAACATCCTATTACATCACCTAACACATCACAATTTCCAATGTTCAAAGCTTATACAAGAGCATGAAACTGGGGGCCAGTGGGGAGCCCAGAGGGTACAGGTGTCTTCCAGGCAAACCTGATGATGGGAGTTCAAGCCTAGAACCCATGCAAAGGTGGAAGGATAGCACCAACTCCAAAAGCTTGTTCTCTGACCTCCACAGGCACATGTGGCATATGCACCCTTTCTCCTTGCCCCAATAATAAATGTATAAATGATTTTATTAAAAAGGGCATGAAAAGCAAAGAAAGCGACAAGTAACTTGTCGCATCTAACTGCGCTGATGACATGCTATCAGTGTCCATTGGGCAATTAATTGTCATATTACTCTGTGATTCCTAGCTTGCTTCTATAGTAATAAACAAGATAATAGAGATACATCACCATTAGTCATAACATTAAGGAAGACTTCAGGAACATAGATTCTCTTAGATACTTATGAGGGGTGTGGGATAAGTCCTGTCTCAAGACTCCTGGTCCAACATTCATAGGAAGGCTATATGTGTTGTTTGAAACACCGGTGTCTTCCTTCATGTTTAGTGCCTAGCTCCACCCTAGCAGCGTCTTCTCTGTTGTTAAATGTTCATACTGATATGTCCTTGGATGCTGTCCTGCTGTGCCCTTTATCACTGTTACAAAACACTCTGACCAGAGACACCTGGGGCAGGGCTGTTTACCTGGCTTACACTCCCAGGTCATTGTTTATCACTGAGGGAAGTCAAGGCAGGAACTCAAAGCAGAAGCCATGGAGGAACACTGTGTGCTGGCTCATGTAGAGAGTGGAGGAAGCCCTGAGTAACCATGTCAATGGCCATGCCATGGGCCAGTTGACCCATGGAAAATTATAAAAGCCATTATCCATATGGGCCAGGCTCAAGAGGACTGGCAAAGTTTTCCTAGGAAGTCTTGATTATCAGTGTTTATGAATGACTGATCCATGTGCACAAATGCTAGCTACTGCGGACTCCATCATCCTGAAGTTTACAGGCTGCGACTTCTCATCTACAGAGACCTCCTACCGGAGACTAACTGCCCCCTCCCTGTGATAAACACACTGAGGTCCCAGGTTGCCGTTCCCCCCACCTGACTCCAGGTTCCCTGCCTGTGTGTCCCCTGTGTCCTTCCTTCATCCCCTCACTCTCCCTACTGACAGAACCAGAGCTAAGCTGCCATGCCGAGGTCTTACCACCGAATCCTTCATACTCTGAGGGAGAGGGTCTGTGGCTGACTCTTCCAGGTTCTGATGCAAGCATGTAGGAAGCAATCTGCACTGAATGAAGGACCTAACAGAAGAAAGACACATAGGGTTTTGTTTTTTTAAAAATATGTGTCTCGGGCCCACAAGGGGCAAAACCAAGCCCATTACAAAATCACAGTAGAAAGAAGATGCTCAGGAGATCCTGAGGATGTTTTCATTGATAATGATGATGATGTGTGTGTGTAGTGGTGGGCACATGTGTGAGGGTCAGAAGACATCTCTGTGGAATCAGTTCTCTCCTCCTTCCATTTTGTGGGCTCTAGGATTCAAACGCAGGCTGCCCAGTCCCATTTCCCAGCTGAGCCATCTCCCTAACCCATGTTTCAATTTTTAAATTTCACCCTGATAAAAGTGGCCAGGCATCTTAAGGGTATCAGTACTCTAACTGCCAGCATCTGAGGATCTCCTATTTCTTCCCTCCAACCCACTGGGCTGCATCCTCACCTAGAGTACCAGCAGAAGGCAACCATCCAGGCACATAGCTGACATGAAATATCATGTAAACCATGATTAACTTTCTCATGTCTCTCCATTTTTCTGTGCCTTTCAACCTAATGCATCTAACAGCCTAAGACTTTGGTATCTCTGACTCCCAAGTGAGTTATCTTAAGTCAAAAGATTATGTAAGTTTGGTCAAATCATAGGACATGCTATTATCAATGTCTGATACATGCTGTGACATTGTTCGGAGGATTTCCAGTCCCCAGAAACAGATATACTTCAAGTGACCAGAGATTACAATAGATCTCATTTAAGGCCTTGACACAAACCTCATTCTAAAGTTCAAAGATGCTGGTTGTACAAGAAGAAACGAAATAAACTGAAAGCATCCTTCCAAGGATATGGGTCTGTTCTCCACAGGGGCCCTCCATAGCAAGACAGCAGTGGGGAATTCATGACTATAGCTTTCCTACTGCACTCCCAAACACGTCCACCCAGCTACCTGTGAGCTTCCCTGCAAATGTAAAGTTCAAAGGCAGAGGCTGGCTGGAAAACTGTCCCTGAGTTTCTATCATTTCAGTCAGCCCTGCATTTCTCTGCTCCAGTGCAATGCACAACCAGCTTGCTTAAGCAAATGTCAAAGAGCAGAGGGCACCGAATGGCCATCTCTACTTTGGTGAGTCAACAGGGCTTTGGGAAGGACATCCACAGCCTGGGAAAGAAGGGATCATGGGAAATGGGGAGACAGTGTCGTCAATAAAGTGCTTGTGACATCTGACTTCCATCTTCAAAACTCATATAAAAATTCTGGGGGTGGTGTCACACATTTACGATTCCAGTGCCGGGGAGGCAGAGGCAGGAGGATCTCTGGGGCTTGCTGGCCAGCCTAGCCTAATTGGCAAGCTCCAAGCCTGTGAGACTCTTCAAAAAAAATGGTGAACCACAACAGAGGGATGGCACTTGAGGTGGATCTCTGACTTCTATACTCACGTACATGTGGACACACACACACACACACACACACACACACACACACACAGAACACAGGACAGTTACTCACAGGAGCACTGATGGGTCACTGCTCTGCCGACTTAGATGGTAAGACAGTGCAACCAGCAGGCCACAGAAAGCTGAGAACAGTGCTGGGATGTGCTGTGTGCTCCATGGTTCCTGCAGAAAGACAGCAGACTGCTTGAGAAATGTGGTGACTTGCCTGCATCCCCCAGTGGCCTTCACATCTGAGTGAGTGATCCACTGGGCTTGGTCAAACATCAGGTACTAAACAAGTGATGTGTGCTGCCACCTGTATGAGCGGGGTGCGGCGCTGGGAGCATTACAGCAATTACAGTGCCAAAAGCCACTGCAGGATGATGTCCTCCAAGCAAAACTGTCACTGTCATCTTTTGTGTTTGTTTGGTTTTGGTTTCTGAGACAGGGTCTCATGAAGCCCCGGGTGGCCTCAAACTTGCTGTGTAGCTGAACCTACCATTCTCTTATTTTAACTTTTTGAGGGCTGGAATTCCAGGCACGCACCACCACACTTGGTATTACAAAGTGATGAGGTTGGAAGCTGGGCCCTTACACATACTAGGCAAACACTCTACCAGCTGAGCTACATTCCCAAGAGCCACTGACATCTTAGAGAAATTATGACTACCTGCAAGAATTCAAGACCCCCCAACAGGAGAGAACACACTAGAGTTCCCTTATAGGAGAGAGTGAGGAGGGTCATTGGAACCTCCCCTAAGATTCAGCCACACATTCCTACACCATCCTCCAGCTGCATAGGATCTCAGGAGATGCTGTGTGTGGTCTCAGGAGATGCTTGAGAATATTGAACACGGAAGGATGACTGAAGCAGGTATGGAGAAAACATCACCCATGCCAGGGTGGGGGTTTTCTGTGATGTGGTTGTTTGGAGGTCTTTTGTGCTCCTATAAGTAACCCTTCTCCCAGACCCTGTAAGTAACCCAAATAAACTCTTTGGTTCATCAAACTTGACTTGGGCAGACTTATTTCTTATTGTTGGTGCCCTATCTGTAGTGAATAGACATTTGTCCACATCTCCCCAGGACAGGTTAATGCTGTACTAGGCAACAGGGATTTCTGCAGCCTCATTGTAATCCTACAGTGTTGGCTGCTCATGTGCCCTGTTTATACCATGTTTCTAGATTTCACCAAGAAGCTAAGCATGATCTCAGATGCTGTGTAACTCAGACAAGCCCACCATTAAATGATGTGTGGCCAAATATCCACATCTATGGCTATTTAGTTAACATCTGCTCTACCCCTGGCCAGGCTGATCCTCTGTCTCACCCCAGCTAATCTCACTACCTTGTTCAAGGCCCTGCCTTGAAAATAATTTAATAAGGCCAGATGGTAGTGGTGCACACCTTTAATCCCAGCATTCAGGAGGCAGAGGCAGGCAGATCTCTGAGTTCAAAGCCAGTCTGGTCTACAGAGTGAGTTCCAGGACAGCCAGAACTACACAGAGAAACCCTGTCTTGAAAATAAAACAAAAACAAAAGAAAGAAAAGAATTTAATAAGCATGAACAGAACCAATGCTGTGACTCTGAGTGACTGACCTGCCTCCCCCCCCATGATCTAGCCCTGAGAGTGGCAGGGGAGTGGGGGTTAGTTAGTTGCTGGTTAGTTTCAACTGTCAACTTGACATAACCTAGAATCACCTGAGAAGAGAGTCTTACTAATGAATTATCTGGATCAGACTGACCTGTGGGTCTGTCTGTATGGGAATCATCTTGATTGTTAATTAGTATAGGAAGACGTACCCCACCTTGGGCAGCACCATCCCCTAGGCTGGAGGCCCTAACCTGTATAAGAGCAAAGAAAGCTAGCTGAGTAGTAATAACCAAGCAAAGATTGACACACTTATTCTCTCTGCTCTTGACTAGGGCTGTGGCACTTTAAATGCTTGCCTTGATCTCCCCACAAGAATGGACTATAACCTGACTTGTCAACCAGATAAGCCCTTTATTCACTAAGCTGCTTTTGGCCAGTGTATTTTATCACAGCAACAGACATGACACTAAGACAGATGGTCTGATTTATGCATATACAAGCACAGAGATGGCTGGCCTTCAGTGGTGCAGACAATGGTTGGAAGCCTGGACTGTGACTTGAACTGAAAAACAAAACACAAAGCCTACTGTGCTGATGACTCCCCATAAGTGAGAAAGCATGGGTGAACTTGTCCAAGAAGACTCACCTGTGGGGTTGTTAGAATCCTATTGAAGAACTGTGTGTAAATCATCAGTCAACAGCTTATACAAAACGCACAGCCACACAGCAGACACCAGCTATTCCTGGATGCTCCCTAACTATAGGGAAAGATGAAGGAATGTGCTAAAACCACACTCTTGAGAAAGTCAGGCTGGGCAGTGGACATTATACCAGCCTTCTCTTGGAACAAGAAAGCAGAAGGGAGAATTAGGGTGTGCAAATGTCTTTTTCCTGATAAACAGAAGACAAATAGGAAAAGGGCAGGAACTCCATCAGATGTGACCCTACTGGGAAGGGGATGCTATTTGCCCAAGTGTCACCATCTGCATCAGGAGGCCTGACAGGTGATTCTCTTGGGTCATTGTCAGCTGTGGCACCTGCACCCTTAGTCTTTCCTTGAAGCAGAGACAACAGCTTCCAGGGTGATGACAAGACAGAATGAATGGCAGGTGGCTACAGGGGTGGAACGTAGGAGGAACATTTCCTTCAAGTACATAAGAGCAAAGTAATCCTCGATATGATCCCACTGTTTTACTCCTGTGCATACAGCCAAGGAAACTCCATACCCTCCCATAGAGCTATCTGCGCCCCATGTTCATGGCTGCTTTGATTACTAGCTACAGCAAGGAATTATAGCCAATCTAGTTATCTACCAACAGATGAATAGACAGGACAATTTAGAAAAATATATAGATCAGCTCTAAAGTGAATGTTAGCAAAGTGATCCAGAATGGTGTGGTGCTTCCGAGCCAAAGGGTGAGGTGGGCAAGGTGAGGCCTAAGCTCTGAAGCAAGGAAAGGAGGAGGCCAGGGAGGTCGGGAAGTGGAAGACGATACGGTGAAATGTAGGCAGATGAGATATCCTTTATCCAACCAAAGCAAGGCCACCACACAGACCGCATGGAGACAGGCACATAGGTGTATAGACAAGTACACACAGGCAGGCTGGGGAAGACACCTCTGACCTCAAGGTTATATTTACATAGGATTACACAAATGTGGCATTTTGTCAAAAATCGTTATCTATTGGATTATGTCACTGTTTACTCTGGAAGCCCAGAGAGTCAGCCACCTTTAGCTGACTCATACTGGGTATGTATTATCTGCACCATGTTGTCTTTGATCGGCTCTTCAGGCAGCATCTAGGCATCCTCACTCCAGTCTTGCACATCTTAAAGCCTAACCTCAGCTATCACTGAATTCCTCCCTAGGAAAAGCCCAGCTTCCCAGTTCCTACAGACGGTGAAAGGTAGACTGCAGGTCTCCTGGGGCTCGCTCCTGGAGGACTCTTCCCTCCACACGTTTGTAAGTTGGTGTGTGATTTCAATGGTGGTAGATATGTGTGCATGCACAAGCATTGATGCATGTGCACATATTCATGCAACACACACACACACACACACACACACACACACACACACACACATACACACACACCAATTTCTCAAGAAAGCAAGGAAAGGAAGGCTGCTTGGCCACCAACATGAATTGCACCTTCATGTGCAGAGAGCCAATATTCCCCAGATTTAGTCACGAAAGAGCATTTGAGAGTTGTAAGGGGTCTCCTAGCTGAGCTGGTCTCAGCCCCGCCAGCTGCTGATTAGGTAAGAAGGCAGGAAGAATGGAAGATGACAGCACATGGTAAGAGGGCCATCATCAGTCCACTCAGCCTCCAGCCCCTTACTCTGTGTCCCCACGACCTTAGATGTGTGCACAGCGCATTGTATGAAAACCACAAGCACTTCACTGAAGGGTGGTGCTGGGGCTTAAAGGGGCAGGGTCTGCAGCCACAGAGCATAGAGGAAGCCATAGGCTCCAAGAGGCTGCATGTGCCATTTCAGAGATGTGATTTTCAAAACGGCCAAAGGAAAGCAGATGAAGATGTTTAACTGTTCTTTGGAGACAGAGAAGGGAACATTGACATTTTCAGAACAAGAAATCAAGGGGCCTGAGAAGGATTTTTGAAGTTGACCATCCTGGTGCTCTGTGCAGGGTATTTGCCAGTGAACTCAGAAGCCACAATGTCCTGCTCCTACAAAGAGAAACAGAGGCAGGGGTGGGGGTGGGGGTTAGGGGGAGCTTTGCTGACATTTCCAGGAGGTGGGGGAGCTGCTAAAATAAACTTTTATATTTACAACACGTGTATTTTAGTCTGGAATTTATTTATACAAGCTAGGGATACCCTGGCTTACACTAAAATCCTAGCTCACAGAAGGCTGAGGCAGAAGCATGAATTTGGGGATAGCCTAAACTACATATAGCATGAGACCTTGTCTTTAAAGAAATTATTTTTATTTATTGTACTCATAGCCACATATATACACAGTCACACAAATCCATGCAGATTTCAAAGGGAGATCAGGTTTTATTTTACTCTTTAAAAGATTTGGTGTGTGTGTGTGTGTGTGTGTGTGTGTGTGTGTGTGTGTGTGTGTGTCTAGTGCCTGCCAAGGCCAGAAGAAGACATTGGATTCTGGAGAGAGAGTTATATATGGTTGGGAGTCACCCTTCATGGGTGCTGGAAACCGAACCAGAGTCCTCTGGAGGAGCAGCAAGTGTTCTCAATGGCTGAGCCTTCTCTCCGTCCCAAGAGCTTGGGCTTTAAACCATCTATCACTCAAGGATAATGAAGCATCCGCCACAGGATTGTTTGCTTCAAAACGAACGCCTGTAATTGCCTTGCGATGTGTCTCACGGGCCCCTAAATTGGAGAGGCTATGGATTGATGAGAGCTGGTTTCATAAAGCTCCCCCAGGTTTTGAAATATTTTTATGAGGCAGGAATAAAACCGTCTAATAGCCTGACAGTCCTGCAGTGCGGTTCACGTGTGATCGGGGTGTGGGGGGGGACACGGCTTAGACGAGAGTGTGCAGAGCATTTCAGCTTGCACAAAAGCACTCTGAAGAGGGCTGGTTCCAGCATTGTCTCCCAGAGAAACTCAAGGCAGCTCCTAAGATGGGATTTATGGGCAGGCTGGCTAAGAGCCTGCAAATGAACAGAATACAAACTGGTCTAAGTCTCACCACTGAGCTCCTCAGATCACATTTTAATATGCTCTGTTTGAAGAAGTAAGTATCTCACAGCCCATCAAACTGGTGTTTCTGAGATCCACACACTTGGATTCTTACATAAGTCCCTTTCTGACCTTTTTTTCTTCCCCTAAAGCTTATCTAAAGAGAAGGCCCTGAAGTAGGACTCCAGGGAGATGATTGGGTCCTACGTTTCACCAAGTCTTTGAACTATGTTTGCAGGGCACACTCTAGGCCAGTGGTTCTTAACCTATGGCCAGCAACCTCTTAGGGGTCAAACAACCCTTTCACAGGGGTCACCTAAGACTATCAGAAAACACAGATATTTACATTACAGTCCATAACAGTAGCAAAATTAGTTATGAAATAGCAATGAAGTAATTTTATGGTTGGGGTCACACAACGTGAGAAACTGTATTAAAGTGTCACAGCATTAGGAAGGTTGAGAACCGCTGCTCTAGGCCATGAGCTCCCTTTGTTTCTCATGGCAGCTCCTGATTCTTGGTGGGTCTCTGACACCCAGCAGGGCTGCCAGTGCCTAACATCAGACATCAGACATGTAGAATTTGCCCAGTAAACAATCTAATGAGCATGCTAACAAATGTGGCAATCCATCCACCCATCACTAAACATGCAGAGGAGATGCTTATTTTACTGTGGGTTTCATTTTGGTGGAAAATACTATATGTTTATGAGTCAAAATGATATTTCACTGTTAGGGGTAGATGCTTAAGAAAATTAAGGTGGTTAGATAGTAAGATGGGATGATGTGACCCAAGTATCCAACCCTACCTAGATGGATAAATACATCGGTGCATGTATGCATGCACACACCTACTCCAGGAACTTACACATGTACTTCTTGGAAAACTAGCATTTTCTCCCCTAATCTTCTGTTACCAATAAATTTTCAACCCAAGACTTTATCTAGCACCTTCTATGTGACACTCACTTCAGCAGGAAAAGAGACTCTAAAATAGAGCCCGAAATAAATATGGGCAGGTGAGAAGGCTCAACCCATGCTTACTGTGGAAGTGTGGTGACCTGAGTTTAACTCCTGGAATCCACAGTTCTGAAAGCTGTCCTCTAACTTTCCATTGTGTCTGCACATGTGTTTCCACACACATCATGCATATATGCATAGCAATAAACAAAAAGAACAAATAATAATATTAAATGAATTTTAGTTTGTGACTTCTGGGTGCTCATAATCAAACTGGGACCCATGAAAAGTGCCCACAGCCAACCAGCAGCATTGCCTCAGTGCCTAGCAGCCACTTGGCTTTAGAATGTGCTGCCCCTTTCCCCTCTCAGGATGCTGGAAGGCAGATGCTACCCACTCACTCTGTCCTGGTGGCTGTGAGTCTGCATGGTTTATAGTATTGATTATGCACAGGGACACCAGCCTGAGGTGAACACTATCAAGTCAATACCATCTCCCAGACTCTGCAGGAATGGCTTTGAGGCCACCTTCAGGTGCTAGCCACATGGTTCTCTCTTGAGCCATTGAGAAGGCCACTGGATTCCTCAAAACCACACACCCAAGCCTCCATTGTGTTCCTTTCCTCTTTGGACCCTCACACCCTCTTTTAAAAGCTTCCTCTAATGAGGCCAGAGCCACCCAAGACAAACTCCCTTTCAAAGTACATGCTAGTTTCTACTTACAGCTACAAAATCTCCATTCACTGCCCACATTTCCTATACTCCAGGGGAGGAACCTGTTCGGATCCTATAGGCCAGGAAGCTTTGAAATGTCACAGACCACTCTGTCTGACTGGAACCCTTCAGCTCCCCATTTTTTCCATTCAATTCAGAGTAACCAGCCTGTCAGGAAGGAAGGAATATATTATAAAGGAACACCTGTGTTCCCCTCTGCCTATCAGGCTAGGAGAAGGAAAGACTACATGAAATTAGAATTTCTCCAAGAATCTCGTGCTGGGAGGAGGAGGCCTGATGCTCAGAGGAAGGGCTTATCTCCTGGAAAAAGTGATTTCGAACAGAGAGATTTGGAGCTGAGACAATGGTGGGCAGGACCATGCCCTGGCTGGATTGCTCAGTTATGCATAACTCATGTTAGGACACACCCAAAGATGGACTCGGGGATCACTGGATCTCTTTGTTCCTCTTCTGAATGTGCCCACATTAAATAAATCTCCTTTTCTTCTTTCAATATTAATTTGGCTCTTTTAATTGGTTTATTGAGGACTGGCAGCTGACCCTGGCTTGTTAGGGCACAGGATATGTGCCTCCTAAGTCCAGTAGTGCCAACATCCTCATGAGGTGGGTTTCACTAATTCATTGAAAAAGGGGGAAAAAACTGTGAATTATGTATGAATGAACCCCTGGGCAACTCACCACAGCACCCTGGGCTTCAAGTTCACTTTTGGAATGCAGAAATGCTAGACTCATCCTTGCCTATTAGGGGATGTAATAAAAGGCAATGAGCAAACACTAGGGAAATGCTTCTACAAACTGAAGTTCTATAGATGGGCTGGTGTCTTATCTGACTGTGAACTGTCCTTCTGATGAGCAAGACTATTTACACTTCACAGGGCTAGGGAGGGCAGCTGAAGTCAGCAGAGACCTTGGAATCTCTGGTCTGCCCTGTGATGCTGAATGCCTTACTTAAGGGTTGCATGGGGAAAGGTAAAGTACACACCAGTGACCCCCCAGCCCCCCACAAAAAAAACCTCATATTCTAAAACTGTGGGGTTTATTATAGATCTATAATTAGACTTTAAATCCTGAGTACAGGGAAGTGCTGAGGTACAAGCTGCGATTCTTGAATGCTGAGGAGGTTTGGGGGGGGGCTCCTACAATGGGGTCGGGGGAGACACACACACACACATGACCCTCCTACAAGCCATTGTTAACGATGCTTGGGAAGCATTAAATTGTAGCAATGCGCTTCAGCTTCTAAATCCTCTCACCAGCAATCAAGTGGAATTTCTTTGTAACAGATAATAAAAAATAGCAATCTGGGTTTACCTAGACAAACAAAAAGCCTGGCTAATTAACTGCCAAGCCATTTCTCCAGGGAGCAAATATTCGAGTGGCTTCCGTGTGTCACTGTCAAACATGTAAGTCATTGAGGGGGTCTGCTTTATGTGATTTGCAACTATTTCAGATAAGCCAAAGAGAATATGAGATTAAAAGATGAATCATATTTTCTTCCCCTAATTAATATTCCAGAGGGCAAAATCAACTCACGTGTCATCCCTTCCCTACTTCTACCAAGTGGTAATGAAGCCTGAGAGGAAGCCGGGGAAACTCAGGGGACACCCAGAGAAAGGCGCCCCCCACCCTAGGATCTGCTTTGTGTTTATTGCTGGCTCTGAGTCCAAAAGCTTCAACACTACTGATCCAACTGAAATTGTCTAGAGACAATGCTCTTTTTCCAAAAGACATCTAAAACAAGAAAGGTCACATGAGCCAAGCTGACTCAGGTCCAGAAGGCTCAAGACCCTGACCTCTGCCTCACCAGCTCTCCTCTCTCATCCTTAAACTCAAATAAGGCTTTTCATAACCCACCTTAAAATTCCATTCACAAAAGGAAATTCTTTAAGAGAAATAAAGAAACCAGCGCACACATTAAAAGACAAATTGGAATTTCACTTCCTTTGTAAACTGTACTTACTCTTTGAATCTGGTTATAAATTATGTCCTCTGTGCAAGGGAACTTCCCAAGACTCCAATAATTTTATAGCCTTGGCTGAGGCACTTGGGGCGGGGGGTGCCTCTCCCTTAAGAAGCCCACAGTTATGCCTTAGGGAGTACACTTCAGTTTTCCTATGCAATTTTATTTTTAAATGTTCCCCTGTGTATATTGCTTCATCTCTCTGCTTAATAAACCGGATAACTTTGCATCACTCTGACGTACCCTAAAATTCTTTTCTGTGTTATTGTCAAGGACCAGGCTTTACCTGAGTGGAGGTCCCTAAGACAGGGATTTTCCAGGCTCCTTGCAGCTGTGCTTGGTTGCATCTCCCAGCTACCATGGGCAACAACAGCAATAAATCAAGGCAATAAACACATACTAAGACGTAGCTGGAGAGAGATGTCCCTGGTCAGCGGCTGACATGCAGCCATTGTTCATGTGGACCTATTCATCCATCACACTTGTCTTAGGGTTTCTATTTCTGCAATGAAACACGATGAGCAAAAAGCAAGTTGGGGAGGAAAGGGTTTATTCAGTGTATACTTCCACATCACTGTCCATCACTGAAGGAGTCAGGGCAGACACTCAGGCAGGGCAGGAACCTGGAGCTGATGCAGAGGCCATGGAGAGATGCTGCTTACTGGCTTGCTCAGCCTGCTTTCTATACAACCCAGGACCATCAGCCCAGGGATTGTACCATCCACCGTGGACTGGGCCCTCCCCCATCAATCACTAATTAAGAAAATGCCTTACAGCCAGATCTGATGGAGGCATTTTCTCAATTGAAGCTCCCTCCTTCCAGATGACTCTGATTTGTGTGTCAAGCTGACAGAAGATTAGCCAGCACAAGACTGAAGAAGATGTACAAAGCACAATATCCATGTTAGAAACAGAGTAAGCACAGTGGTGTAGAGAAAGCACCAGAGGAAAACAGTCCAACCCCAGCTCTGGCTTGGGCAGTGTGATGGCTGTTCTTGCTGGTCAACTTGACTACATCTGGAGTTAACTAAATTCCAAGTAGCCGGGTAACCCTGTGAGGGATTCTTTTCTTAATTAAATCATTTGAAGTGGGAAGACCCACCTCTAATCAGGGCCACACCTTCTGCTGGCAGCCTACATAAGGACATGGACAAAAGAAGCTCACCTTCTGCCTGCTTCCTCTCACTCACACTAGCAAGTCCTTTCCTTCACTGAATTAGAGCCTCCTTCTTTAGGATTCCTGAGCACACTGAAGACTGACTGAGACATCAGCCTCATGGAACAAAATCTGCTGGATTATTGGACCTTCCATTTGTACACAGCCATTGTTGGACTAGCTGGACCACAGTCTATAAGCCATTCTAATAAATGTCCTTTATATGTATATGTATATATACATATGCATGTATATATATGAATGTGAGAGAGAGAGAGAGAGAGAGAGAGAGAGAGAGAGAGAGAGATTGATTCATTTTCATTCTATCAACCCATTCTTCTAGAGAACCTGACTAACACCATCAGTGTTTATGGAAGATGGGGTGCACTTTCCCCTCTCCCCAGGCCCCCCGGGTGAGTTCACTAACCACATTCAGTCAATTCACAACATTTAATAGGTGCCGCATCTGAAGTGGGAGAGTCAACGTGGGACCATTTGGAAAGTCAGCACTCACAGATGAGAAGAGAGAAATGCAATATTTATTTATTTATTAACCAAAAGGTGTTTAAAATGGCAACTAGGGCCATTAATATTCCATTACTATTTGTCACTTGTCCCATACCAAGCAAGAGAAGCCGACACCCTCCACAGGAGAAACAGACCTCCCTGAGTACCTCCTCATCAGAAGCCTGCCTCAACACTCTGGAAACCTCAGAGCTGGAAAGTGTTGGCTCCCAACCCTGAGAAGGCAGTGACCTTGCTGAAGGGGGCCCTACAAGGCCCCAGCTCCTGCTTCTGCAGGTGATCACTCACGGCTGTTTCTTCTTCACCTATTTCTTCCCACTCCCAAACGAGCCAATTTTTCTAGTTTGACTTTCTTCCATTTTGGATGTTACTTGCGGACTTCCTCTTGTTGAAGAAGGATCTAGACTGCTTCCTCCTGTGTTCTACACATGCCATTCTTCCACTAGAGATACAGGATTACTCTGGGCCTTGTAAATACACAGTCTCGATCCATAGCCCCGCGGTGTGCACATGTACGATTGGGCCATATGTGTGCAACAGTTACATGTCTGACGGAACATCCTTGGCTTCCAATGTCTGCGCTTGTCTAGTTTCCTCATCTCCTTCCTTTCCTAGACCCACCCCGGGCTTTGCTCTTCTTGTTCTGGGGAATGCTGAAGTCCATCTATGTCCTAGATTCTGCACTGGTGTGGTTGTACCCTCCCACTCCATTCCCTGGTCCACACAGCTTCACACAGGTGTAACCCCACCATATTTGAGGTGCCACCTCAGACAAAAGCAAAATGAACACGTGGGTTACAATGACTCCCATGGCCAGCAGAAGTCCTTCTGGTGTTCCTGACCATAGAAGGGACATCAAAGGAGACTAGGCAGGTGAGGGTTACATCCTAGGATAAGCCAGGCACTGTGACAACCTATCTCCAAACTCAGCCAGGCCCCCTGAAGAAAGATCTGATTAAAACATGCTGAGTGGCACAGGCTATGGTCACCACTGGAATGTTTGCATACTTACCTTCACGGCACTGAAGCAGAAGGCATGGAGCAGGGCTGCTACCAAGACACTCCGGCCCACACTGTACACAGCTGATGTGATTCCAGAAACAGCTGGAATACAAACGTCATTACAACTTACTAGAGGAGCCCTTTCCAAAATTAGTAGAGGGGTAAGGACGGAAAGGGGCTGTTGCTTTCAGTATAAGTTCCCTGGCCACAGGATCCATCCAAAAACACAGATCACGTAGGGTGGGGAAGATTGTGACCATGGAACTGACTATTCGTGGAATAATAACACTAAGGGCCAGCCCTGTATGCCACTCCCAGAGGACACTGGGGTCATGTGTCTTTTGGAGGAAAACTTTTCAAGGCTCATAGGTACTCTCAAAACACACATCCACAACACTACGCACACAAGTGCATGCTGACCTATTCCCACAATGATACATGTGCATGCTTACACACACACACACACACACACACACACACACACACACACACACATACACGCATACATACACACACACTTCTTCTAAAGAAGAGTTTGAAGAGCCCTCCTCACTCACTCCAAATCAAGGGAAACCCTTCCCTTCCATGTACCTTTGCTGGGGAGGCCACTTCTGATTCTATGAGGCCCAGGAAATCCAAACTAAAGCAGGTTTGGAGCTCAAGACAGAGCAAACCTCCCAGTTAAGCCCCCATCCTCTGTCCCTGGGACCCCCCCCCCAAATCTTGTTCAAACTGAAAACCCTTCCCAGGAAGAGCAGGGTCAAGGACTCACCAGAACCTCCAAAGAGCAGCATGTCGACTTGTTCCAGGAGGTACGTGCAGAAGGTGTTGATCTGTGGGAAGAGCCCGAGGAGGGAGAGCACAGGGAAGCAGCACAGAAACACTGGAAATGAGCAGACAAAGGCAGCCGTGAGCATGGGGCGGGGTAACCATGGCCACCACAGTGTGGCTGCAATGTGGCTGCCTTCCCCCTTTCGGATTCTTTACCCCTTCCAGGGAAACTGAGGCAGCAAGGACTCCTCTCACCCAGGCCACTAGAGGAGGAGAAAAAAGAAATAGCAAGTGCATTATCCAGGGCTGGTCTGCAACCAGCTTGGGACCTAATGGAGAGCTCGTGGTGGAGGAGGGAGGAAGGCTCTCTGTCTGCAGCTCAGAAAAGAATCAGACCTGGGGAGATGAGGAGGGGGATTAGAGGACAGGGAAAATTCCAGAAAGATGTGCAAAAGGAGACAACAGTGTAAGGTGACGTTTTCAGAGAGAAAAAAAAAAAGCCATACTTGCGTTAATGATCCACAAGACCCAGCACTCCTGACTAGGGCTTCCTGATCATGGAGACATGGGATGTTAAAGTGCCAGTGCCACACTGCCTTTAAAATGTGTTCTTAGCAGACCTCTAAGCTTCCACCAAACACAAATGAAAGCCATTCAGGTAACATCTGAAGCCTGTAATGGTTTGTCGTACTTGGCTGCAACTTGTCTGTCTGGAATCCAACATATTTGTTTTGTTTGTTTGTTTGTCTGTTTTTTTTTTTAAGGCAAGTGGCTACCGAGGACCCTGATTCTTGCTCCAACTTCTGTGCAGGAAGGAACAACACACAGCTGTTGTTGCAACACACAGCTCTCCTCAAAAGAAATGAGCCAGATAGGAGCAACCGTGGTCGGGAACACAAATGTAGGTTGTTCTGGAGGTTTTGTTGTGCAAACAGTTACATGAGATTGGCTGACCACATTGTGTGTGTATACATGCATGTTTGTAGTGGGAGGGGGGCAGTGCTTGTGTATGTAGAGAGTGTGTGTGTGTGTGTGTGTGTGTATGCATGTGGAGCCCAGTGGTTGACCTCAGGTATCGTCCCTCAGGAGCCATCTTGCCTTGTTTGTTCACACAAGGTCTCTCATTAACCTAGGACTAACCTAGTTGGTGTGGTTCAAGCCAGCTCTTGTCCCTGGAGTCTCACTCTGCAGGCCCCAACACAGCTGTGCCCTCCCTCTTCTGACATGGGAGGCTGAGAGCTGTGGCCTTCCCATCCACAGGGTAATCACAAAGCCAGTCTCGCTCATAGGCTCTTGCTGAAGTTACCCAGACAGGCAGTAATAGAAATGCCTTCCCCAAGGTCAGCAGCCGCCCTGAGCCCAGGAAATGAGTACCCACTGTAGAGGCCGGTCACCTGCAAATGCAAGCAAAGGAGATTCTCGCCAAGGAGGGAAAACAGTGATCCACGGAATACACACAGCTCAGCACAAGTGAAAGAACTAACTCACAGAAGAATGTTATCCCTGACAGGCTTGGAGGTGCAGGCTATAATGACAGCTATTCAGCAAGCCGAAGATTGTAAGTCCCAAGGCAGTTTGGAATATGGAGTGAATTTGAGGCCAGCCTATGGAAGTTAATGAGAGCCTATCTCAAAATGAAAAGTTAACAGAGGACTGGGGATTTGGGTTAGTTGTGGAGCACTTGACCGGATATTTGAGGCCCTGAGTTCAATCTTCAGCACCACAAACTCTGTCTGTCTGTCTGCCTGTTTATCTGTCTTTTATCACCATCATCTATCATCTATCTATTCATTCAACTGTCATCTATCTTTCATCTGTCTATCCATTATCTGTCAACTATTATCTATCTATCTATCTATCTATCTATCTATTTATCTATCTATATCATCTATCTCCATCATCATCACCTATCCATCCATCATCTATCTATCTATCATTCCATCATCCATCCATCCATCCATCCATCCATCCATCCATCCATCATCCATTACTCTGCTGCTTCTTTTTCCACTTCAGGCTCTCCTAACATCATTCATCACCTGTCCATCTCCTTGCCTTTGAGCTGTTTCTCCTTCACACCCCCAATGACTAACAGCATCACAACCTTTCCCACGGCATTGACCCTACCACTGGATGGACAAGTGACCCCTCTTCCCAGGGAGGCAGCCTAGGCTGGGCTCTCTTTGAGCAGCAGATCTGATCTCCTAAAGCTGTCCTCTCCTCCTCTCTCCATCCAAGGATGGGACTGCCAAGCAGAGCCTGAACGTGTAGTGTGTGGCAGACCCCGCCCCAAGAAGGCCTGTGGGACCGTTCCCCATGCTCTGGCTGTAGCCCAGGGAGGGCCAGCTCCGTGTGGCTCTGCTGGAGGGGTCAGTGGTATCACTGCAGGTTGTGTGTTTTTAGCCCTTGCTTCTCTTGTCCTTCTACTGTGAGTCTCTCTCTCTCTCTCTCTCTCTCTCTCTCTCTCTCTCTCTCTCTCTGTGTGTGTGTGTGTGTGTGTGTGTGTGTGTGTGTGTGTGTGTGTCCCCTCCAAAAGATGCTGAAGTCCTCAACGTGGCTCTTGTCACAGTGTCTTAGATGCAGATGATGAAGTCGAGACCCTTGTGGGTCCCTTGTGGCCCTAAACCAATGTGAAGGGTTTCCTTTAAAAGAGGGCAGTTGGGCTGGGGATGTGGCTCTTGCCTAGCATGCATGGAGCTCGAGAGGGACAAGCCCCTGTACCTCATATAATCAAGCATGGTGGTGCAGACTTATAATCTCAGCCCTCAGGGGGTTGAGACAAGATCTTGGTCACAATATCATGGCCACAAGTTAAAGGCCAGCCTAGTTTACCTAGTGAGATCCCTGTCTCAAAACAACAAACAGAACATAGTAAGGGGAGAGAAGAAAGGCAAGGGGGCATTGATATAATTTTAAAAACCACAGTAAGGGCTGGCGAGATGGCTCAGCAGGGAAAAACCCTTGTTGCATAAAACTGATGACCTGAGTTTGACCCCTAGAACCTTTGGTAGGAGAAAACCAACTCCCAAAAGTGGTTCTCTGAGTTCCACACATGTGCTGTGCTGTGGCATGGGCCAATACATGCACATGTGCATACAGACACACACACATACACACACACACACACACATACACACTCAAGCATATACACAACACACACAAATACACATACAAGAACACCACATACATACCACACACATCACATACATACACATAACACACACATTAAAATTTTTTAAAAAACAATAGCAATGAAAAGGCAATGTTTGGGCCCAGAGACAGACAGGCAAAGGGAGAGATGCTGTGCTGTCCCAGAGGGAGACACCCAGCTGGTCCCTTGCTCCGGGACTCAGCTCCTGGGCTACAAAGCCATGGGCTGCTTGTTTTCCTTTCCACCTGGGTTCTGATGGGATGTCACCACAGCCCAGGAAGGTTTCTGACGGGAAACTAGCCCTGGAAACCAGGGAACACCTCTCTGCTAATCTCATAGTCCTGGCTTTCTCCTTCTCTCCTGATCCCTGGATATGACGGTGGCAGTAGCTACATCACTAGGTCTCTTGGAGAAGAGACTGCACGGAGCACGGTGACCTTGAATTGCTCTTGTCTTCTCCTACAAAGTCAGAAACCCTCTCAGCATGTGCCTCCTCTGCTTTGTTCTTACGCATTTTTTCAGTTGTTCTATGCTCTGTGCAAATGGTGTGTTTAACCCCCTCCCTCCTTACTCAGGGATTGCTATTCTTCTGGTTCTCCTTTTATCTGAGCCACAGATATCATCTCGTCAGCTCGCTCCGTTATTTATCACCGTTTTTACCTGTCGCTGTTGAGGAGCAGACAATATGTATTAGGAAGTTTTAAGGAGAGAAATGTGTTTCAGAAGGGAGGTAGGAAAGCCACAGCCCCTGTCTCTCCCACACTCTGGAGGAATGGACTTGAAGAAAAAGAGGCAGCTAATGTCCAGCGGCCTATTTGGAGGCACGGGTCACAGCTAAACAAATACCTCAGGCTTCAACCAAGCATAACCCACTTCCCTTCTGAGCCCTAATAAAGTCTCTGGTTCTCCTGCAGTGCAAAGCAGGGTACGCCAGGAACTCAGGGTGCTGGCTTTCTCGGAGTAGCAAAGTAAAGAAATATAAGAAGGGAGGGTGAGCAGGATCCAGACATGAAAAGCAATTTGTAAGTGAAGTGTGTCAGGCTTTGCCTCTCTTAAGCCTCTCTTCCTTCCCTGCCCCTCCCTTCTCCTTTCCTGCTCCCTCTTTCTCCTCTTCCTTCTCTTCTCCTTCTCCTCCTTCTTCTCCCTCTCTCCTTTTTTTTTTTTTTTTTTTTTTTTTTTTTTGGTTTGGAGGGGTGCTGTTTTTATTTTTGCTGTCTTTTAAAGATAGGATCCCATGTAACTCAGACTGGCCTCCAACTTGCTAAGTTAGCCAACAGCAACTGTGAACTCCTAATCCTCAACAAGTGTTGGGACCACAGGTCTGTCCCGTCACAACCAGCATCCTCAAGTCTCGTTCTACAATTATCTGTAAAATACTCTTCTTCAGGAAGCCAGGTCTGAGGGTCCAGGGAGCTGTCTGTGATTTATGAGTGGGAGGCACTCCAAAACCTCATTTGCTCATTAACTTGTGGAGTACTTGGTGACTACCTCTGTATTCCTTAGTTACTCCACTCCGCCAAGGCTTATCTGGTGCCTGTGGCTTCCAGGCACTGAGCAGCGCACAGGAGTTCAGCAGTGAGAGGCCAAGCAGGCTCTCCGCTCCATCTGCACTGACAAGACAGGCTGGCCAGGGAGATACGAATCAAAGGTGACACATGGAAGCAGATTACCATCACATGGGTCAGGTGTTGTGAAGTAAGGCTGGCCAGAGGATAGATATGAAACTCAGGGAAGTGAGGGCTCTAGCTTCGGCAGAACACCCCAGAGCCTAGGAAGAGAGGAGCAGAAGCCAAACTGACGGGAGCTCGGGTTAGGCAGCATATCCATGCCCCTGCAAGAGATGGAATTAAAACGCTGGTCCACACTGGTGATCTGGGGGAAAGGTAGCCAAGAGGTATGGCAAGGGAGAGGCAGTATTTGGACACAGACATCTTCTCACATCCTTTTACATTTCCTCCTCCTCCTCCTCCTCCTCCTCCTCCTCCTCCTCCTCCTCCTCCTTCTTCTTCTTCTTCTTCTTCTTCAACAGGGTTCTCGTTGTAGCCTTTCCTGGAACTCGCTCTGGAGACCAGGTTGGCCTCAAACTCACAGAGATCCACCTGCCTCTGCCTCTTGAGTGCTGGGATTAAAGGCGTGTGCCACCACCACCCAGCTAGCTCCTTGTATGACCTTGAGCTACAGGGCTCCAACACTGCTACTTGAAAAAGAAAATCGACTAACCTATTGAATGAAATTAAAATCCCAAGAAGTATTCTAACATGTGTTCATGTGTCTGGTCCTGACAAGACATTTCTATCCTAACTCGAGCTTCCCCACTATGGCTGGCAGGACCTTGGGAGAGTATGGTATGCTGAGGAGAAAAGGCCTGATGCTTTTCATGTGGCTTATAATGACTTCAAACCATGGAAGAGAGAGAAACATCAGCAGGGCTGGGGCACTTGCTCTCACAGGCACTGACCTATCTACTCAGGGCTCTCTTCCTTTTATTCTCCCAGGATTCTGTTTCCTACTTGAACCTGAGGTGTTCTGAAACATGTTCTCCAGGCCTTTGCCTTTAGGCTGCTTGGTTCTTCCATAGATGTACTAGGAAGTGAAATTCTGGGTTTGCACACAAGGTGAGCTTTCAGGAAGAAGTGTGCATATGCTGTGTCCATGTATGTATATGTGAGTGTGTGTGTGTGTGTGTGTGTGTGTGTGTGTGTGTGTGTGTGTGTGTGTTATGTTTGTTTGTGGGTGAGTTTGTTTGTATGTGAGTGTGTGTGGTATGTCTGTATATACGTGTCTGTGTATGTATGTATGTATGTATGTATGTGTGCATATGTGTATGTGTGTGACTATGTGTGTATGTGTGACATGCATCTGTGTACGTAAAGTCCACAACAGACCCAGCAGGAAAAGAAAAGGGAAGGGACCAGTGAGGAAGGAGTTCCAAGCCACATCCCTACCCAGGTTTTCAACTGCACAGGACACAGAAAGTTCCTCGCACATCTGGGCACCTACCCCAGGACCACTGCAGAGATCCAGGGACCTGTCAGGGAGGCCAGGAAAGGGCAGCGCTGACGTGAGACTAGGAGAGCTCATCAGGAAATGAACATCTTGAGGGCAATGTGAGTATCAGGCCCTGACTTTGCCACTGTCTTTACAAGTTTGGGTGGTCACAGTCATTACACGTTCAGAAGTGTATAACTCCGCAACACCATCACAGAAATCCCCAGAGCATGTGCCAGAGTCTTTGGGGCTATAGATCAGTACTGCAGAGACTTTTTGCAAAGTGATAACATGAAGTCAATGTTGGTACAGGGCCTTTTTCTATTAATTCACTCAAAACTATGGGAGTTGTAAAGTGGATCATTTTTTTATCTTCCCCCACCCCGTGTTATTGCCCCCCACCCCAATCCCCAATCCCCTTTCAGCAGAATGTTGCTCACTTAGTAAGATGTGATGGTTGGTGGGGTCAACTTGATAGATCTGGATCACCAGGGAGATTATTTAGCCTCTGATCTTGTCTGTGACAGATTATGTTGATTAGGTTAATTGAGGTGGGAAGACCCATTCTAAAGGCAGGAGGGTTCATTCCATGGGGTGGGGTCCTGGACTGTTTAAGATGAGGAGAGAGACCTGATCACTAGCATTCACTGCTCTTTACTTCCTGACTGTGGCTGTGATGTGTCCAGGGGCTTCATGCCTGCAGCCTTGACTTCTCATCAGGATGCTTTGCATTGGAGCTGAAAGAAATCCTTTCTCCCTTAAGTTGATTTTGTCAAGGTATTTTATCATACAACAACAGAGAGAGAGAGAGAGAGAGAGAGAGAGAGAGAGAGAGAGAGAGAGAGAGCAAACAGAGGGCTAGGACCCAAGCATATGACAGGCTGCTTCTAGTGTTGAAGACCTCACCTATGCAAGGCGGCTCCCCTGAGTGAAGCACTGAAGACAGGCACTACTTGGATTTTAAGCCAAGCCAAGCATGGCAGAACAAGCTAGAGTGACCAGAGCCGAGACAGGAGCCCATTCATGCATGACCATAGTACCTGGGCTGTGTGGAGAGAGGCCTGAAGCCATTGCCCAATGGCCAGCTCACCTCTGCCAGCATCACTGCCAGCATGCTTCACATGTCACAGGGGTGCAACTTCTTGGTCATAGATATCAAAGTCCTTTCAAAGAATCCCATTGTTAAGAGCTAGGGAGACGTCGCAGTAGGTGAAGTGCTTGCCTTGTAAGAGTGAGGATGTGAATTCAATACCCAGAACCACATAAAAAGTGAGTTGTGGTGGCAGGGGCTTGTAATTCCAGGGCCGGGGGGGGTGGAGACAGCCCTAGTTTACTATTCTCAATTACTGAGAGACTCTGACTCAAAAACATCAAGGTGGATAGTGCCTAAAGAATGACAGCTGAGCCGTCCAGCCTACCTCCCCCCAAGCATTGTTGTCTTGGGCTCACAGTCTTCTATAAACAAAAGCCAAGAGGAACATATTTGGCTCTTCACAGCAGTCATCAAGTGTGCAGGATTTTTCCCTTAGAGATGCAAAAGATAAAGAGGAGACATACCTTCCCTTCCCAAGACTCTTCCCCATAACCCCAAAACTCACTCACCTATTAAATGGTCCCTGACTGATTGCAGGGTCTCTGGTGAGAAGAGCTTCAGGCCATATACAACATAGCTGGGAGGGTGCCTGGCTTTGGCCCCTGCATCAAGAAGCAAAATAAGGCCACACAGCATACAGAAATAGATTGGTCTGCTATAGGCTATGATTTGGTTGTGTCCCTGGAAAACAAATACAATTTCCAGGTTGTACCTTTTACTTTGACTCACTGAAAAGAGTCACACAGTCAGGAACTTACACCATATGATACAACTGATACTACCCCAACACCCATCCGCAACCCAATGCCTATCCCTACCCCAATACCCATCTCTACCCCAATACCTATCCCCACCCCAATACCCATCCCTACCCCAATACCTATCCCCACCCCAATACCAATCCCTACCCCAATACCCATCCCTGCCCCAACACCCATCCCTACCTCAATACTCATCCCAAACCCAACACCCATCCCTACCTCAACACCCATTCCTACCCCTAATACCCATCCCCACCCTGCTGTAATTTATAAGCTCAAAATACCAGGAAGAGAAAGGGGAAGACTAACAGACAGATGCCAAAACATGCTTGATGTTGATTTTGCCAAACCAGAATGAGACTATCAAAGAGAATATTGCCATTTAACTCCAACAAGATTTACCTGTAAGCACCACCCCCAGAGAAACCCATCTAACCCAAGACTCTCCTTGGGGGCAGACTTCCATTCTCCTTGCTCCTTTCAGGTGCAAGACGCTTTGAGACCTATGTGAGTTATGCACATTTAACTTGGGTTTCCTATCAAGAAGAAAATAGCATTGTGTGGGGGGCTTTAATTCTCTCATGACAGGAAGCAGGCCATGGAGGAGAAAGCTGTGATGGCCAGATGAGCAGGTGTGTGTCTCAACAGGGCAGAACAGTTGACTTCCTGGACTTAAAAAAACCTTGCTTGTTTGACTAATTACTGATAGCACTTTTCATCCAAGGGGAACCTTTGTAGACCTCATCTTAGTCCTCAAGATTGTTAAAAGGGGTAGTAACACCTTTCTCCTTTCCAAGTGGCTGTGAGAAATTAAGGGGAAAGGTGACAGAATGGCACAGTGGGGAAAAGTGCTTGCTGTACAAGTCTGGTGCACAGGGTTCCATCCCAGACACTCACATAAAGGTGGAAGGAGAGAGCCAACTCCATAAGTTGTCCTCTGACCTCCATACGTGCACTGTGGTGTGATCTCATGCACACACAACATATACATGCACACACAGAGTGTGCACACATGCTCAGAAATAATAAAACTTTCAAATATTTTAAAATAAGGAATAGGATATTGTGCCATGGGGCAAACCCAGCAGAACTCCCACATCTCTGAAGTAGATGCACAATTCATAAGATCTGAGAAGCCCGCAATGAAGCAGGTGAAGCGTGCACTTTGCAATTCATGAACCACCTTGTGAGCAGCAAGCAGAGGAAGATTGGCCTGGTCTCAGACTGGTGTTTTTAGTTACTGCCTCAAATGTGTTATATTTAGAAAGGGAATTTAAATTGGCACTGCTTCCTAAATAGAAATGGTCCTATTCTGAGACCATCTTTCAACAGGACAATACCAGCGTCTGTCACAGAGACTGGCTGCCTTTGGTCCTGTGGCTGAGCTCAGTCTTTGAAAAAAAAAAATTGTTGCACTGGTAGGGAATTTTCTTCAGAATCCAAGTAGGTCATGGATTAATAAATACAAGAGAATACTTTCTTTGCATTAAAAAATAATAAGACCAAAGCCAGAATGAAATCTAAACACTCTGACTAAGTAAACGGCCAAATAAATTAGCTGGTATAAATAGCTGTGTGGTGCATTAAAACACACACACGGGAGACATTTCCTCAAACTGACATGGTTTAAGAAACATAATTAAGCAG
>NC_050447.1:90073581-90166081 GCF_903995425.1 Onychomys torridus | reverse complement strand
GGTGGCAAACAAAGGTAGGCAGGCAGATGGCAGAGTCTGTAAACCACCCAATCAAGCTGTGTCTTTTCTCCTAAGAGCCCAGGGTCCACCCCATGCCTGAGCCTCCCCTCCACCAATGCCAACGCACCATGCGCTTAGATTCAGCCAGAGCTTTGCGCCATGCACTTGGGTATCCATCCACTGCTTCTAGTCCTGTATTCAAGATACAGACACAGATGCAAATTTGACCCTTTGAATAGACATTGGCGTTGCCCTGTTTTCAATGCCAGCAGATGAGACAAGCTGTTGGCCTGCACTTACGTGTATTGGTGAAGCAGGGTCAGGCTGGACGCTCTAAAACACAAACCAGAGGGCCTGGGTCACCTCATGATTGCAAGGCTATGCTAGTGACAGTACACACACACACACACACACACACACACACACACACACACACACATCCTACCTACCCACCCCACCCCCCACAAAGGATGGGTTCTTGCCTTGAGCAGGGAGTACTGGCAGCTGGCCATAACCAGGCAGAAGAGCAGCACCCACAAGTCTCTACAGAAGCCACGATTCAGTGTCAGAAAGCCCAAGAGGGAAACCAGAACGCTGAGCAGAATCACTACCACATTTTCCTTCACATCTTCAGTTCTGTGCAAAACACACAAACAAGCATGGAGTAAGACCTGCGCCCATGTCATTCTAAAGCAAGCTTCCCCCATTCATCTACAGACTGACAGTGAACTCAGAGGGGCTCTGTGGTGCCAGCGCCTGCGTCGATTTATTCTTGGGCTGATGAAACGAAGTCCTTATTTTGACCCTGGGTGTTTGTTTGTTCTTGGAAGAAATGGAACAGGATCCCACTGACTTCCTAGGCTGCTGTGCTGGGCTTCCTAAGAGCAGGAGGCCAGTAATTTCAGCTAGAGCCTGGAATGTTTCAGAACTTCACAGGCTCCTCTCAGTGAGGGTTTGGGAAGACTGCATTGATACCGGGATAACTGTTTCCAGATGGATCTTCTCCAGAGTCAAAGTTTGCTGCTCAGTTCCAAGGGCAGGAAGCTTCAGAGGGAACTGTGACCCCTCCAGACAGTCCAGGGAGCCTCGCTGGGTGATATTGTTTGTGGAGTCCTCTATGTGAGATAGAAGATGCAGTGGAGCCCTCATCCAGACATCTTATTGGGAGAGTGTGGAAAAAAATGTGAAGGGGTATTTAGAGCATTGCCAAAACGGGGGGCTGAAGGGCTCAGTCAACCACCCGGGTAGGGCAGTGTGTGTGTGTGTGTGTGTGTGTGTGTGTGTGTGTGTGTGTGTGTGTGTGTATGCGCATCTACAACAGGAAGGGCTGAAAGAAGAAGAAAGGTAATGAGCCAAAGTACTAGAGATGGCCAGGGAACGACTGAGGGAATCAGTCGGTCTATTGGTGGTGGTGGGGGGATAGGCTAGATATGAAGGATGAGCAGGGACGGGACCATGACTTCAGAAGTTCATGACCTTGACAGGAGGCCAGATGCACAGTAGGACACAGTAGCTCTGTGAGCCACAAGGTTGGGGGGAGGAACAGGAATTGTGGATTAGTGGGTCGTCCATGAGAAATTTGAGTATGTTTGGTAACTGCAACATTTACTCATGTATAATATGTCTTCACCCACTAAACAGTGATCCTTCTAGGCAGGGATAGTTGGCTACCTTGTCTCTTGAGACAGTCATGAACCTTTTATTTTATTTTAAAGATTTATTTTTAATGATGTGTACACAGTATATCTATGTCTGAGTATGAGTACAAGTGTGTGCAGGTACCTATGGAGGCCAAAGGAAGATGTCAGGTTTGAACCCAGGTCCTCATATTTCTCCACTGAATATCTCCCTAGCCCTGTAAACTTCTGGCACTAGTAGTGTCCCTCCATGTCTGGTTCCTCTGCCTTGGGACCCACTATGTTCCTTCTGAGTTTGCTGTTATCCCCAGTAGAACACAAGCCCTGTGGAGGCAGACACCATGGCTGTGGCATTCACTAACACCTCAGTGCACAGCACAAGCCTGGCATGGGGCGGGTACCCAGCAAACGAAGGATGGATGCATGCATGAGATGCTGGAATAAGGCAGAGATGGGCAGCTTCTTAGTTTAGATGCTGACCTGATACACAAGACAGATGAAGGCAAAGCTTGGGTGTTTTCCAAAAGGGTAAGGGCAGGATAGGAGATAAGAATCAGGAGTATGGCCACAGCTGGAAACATCTGGGAAGGATGGATGGAGGACCATCCTTGCAAAGGGGAGGCTGCAACTACAGATGCCAGGGGCTGCCATTTGGAGATAAAGGAAGTGAGAATGGGGTTCAACATCACCGAGTAAGGGCTTAGAGGTGCACAGCATGGCTACCTCGGTCCCAGCACTGTACAAGCTCATCTCGTCTACTTCCTGCACAGCCTGGCAGTTCATCTACCACACGTTCTTTCTCAGCTTTACACTCTGGTAGTTCAAGTTTGCCCATCCATGTGAGGTTTAAAGACACCTCCCACTAAGGATCGGGG
The DNA here is from genome assembly GCF_903995425.1 of Onychomys torridus. Lineage (NCBI taxonomy): Eukaryota > Metazoa > Chordata > Mammalia > Rodentia > Cricetidae > Onychomys > Onychomys torridus. Next base: position 90,163,569 of record NC_050447.1, on the reverse strand, counting down.
GAATTTATTGATGCCCTTTTGAAATAAAAAAACTCAGCTGTATGATAAATAAAAATGTGGGGAGGGTAGCATGATGGGTCAGCCAGGGAAGCACTTGCCATCAGTTCAGTCCCTGAGACCCACGGGGTGCAAGGAGAGAAATGACTCCCGCGGGTTGTCCTCTGACCTCCACATGTCACTGTGGCAGGCAGGCATGGTTATGTGGGACACACGCGCACACACACACACACACACACACACACACACACGCACGTGCACGTGCACACACCTATAAAGAGATTTGCTTTTCATGTGAAGGCTTAACACAACCTATTCCTTTTTACAGAAAAACAAAGTAGTATTTTTTTTAAGTCTCATCTAGCAGAATACATTACCTTGGATTACTAGTAGCATATTCGACATTCAGCTCATATGCATGCCCTAGGGTAACACGCTATTGTTAGCAAAGTGATTACAAGGCTGTTCCCTGACTTGTGGGTCCTGAAATTTATTGCTGTAATTTTGCAAGACTATCGTTTTTCCGCATGTGATCCCACCATTTAAGATATGACTGTACCATTACTGTTACAAGTAGTCACTGGGGGACAGACGGCAGCTAGAAGCCCTGCCACTGCCCCAGAGGCTGGCACTGAGCTCTAAGCAGACCATGCTGTGTGAGCATTAGCGATCATACCATCAGTTTTTAAATCAATCCTCACCAGAGCTACAGTCTCTGAAAACCCTAATATTGTCCCCCGTATCCTGACAGGGGAGCCCACACACCGGATGTCTCCACTCTAGTTCATCTTCATCACCATAGCAAACTGGAACCTGCCTGTCTTGCCTACCCAGGCTCCATCTCCAGCCACAAAGTGTTTTATTCTAGGGAACAATAATAAGAGGGGGCAAAAAGGAGGGAAATGCCCAAATGAGGGAGCAGCATCAAGTTAGTCTACAGCAGAGGGGAGAGAGAAGCCGGAATCCAAGCCATGCAGGGGACGGGTTAGCATCACTCCACTTTACCTCCCCTCCCTCTGTCCCGGGGCCATGGTGGGTCAGACAAGGCAGGCCTCCCGCTGCTGAAGCTGAAAATACTCCTACCAGAACAGGGCAGGACATGAGCAGACCAAAACAAACTGTCCCCCAAGCAAACCTGCAATCTAGTCCAAGATGTTCAACTGTTGCTTCCCATGGCAACTGTGCAATTCAATGTCTAAGTCATGGGGGTTCACAGGAAAGTGGGGTGTGGGCTGGAAATAACCCAGGGAACCTTAGCAAGCAGCATTTTACATTTTAGGAGCATTCAAGTACGATCATTGGCATCCTCCCTTGTCTTCTGGCCACATCCACACATGCTTGACAGCTTACCGATCCAATAGTGCCAACAAGGTGAGTCGATCATACCAGACTTTAATCCACTTCCCGGGGAAAATGATGAACTTGTAAAACTGCTCTCGGTTAAACTTTCCTTGTGCCGAAGAACGTGATGAATCTTCCAGATCCTGGCTCACATGCTTTACACATCAGAAACAGAACAGAGATCAAAGGCAGAAAAGAGTGTTACTGTAATGTGTCCTTATCACAAAAACATCCCATAGTTTAAAAACACAAGGGCGGGGGTTGGGGGGGGGAAATTGGGCTGACAGTGTGGTTAAAGTTTCTTTCAACAACAAAGTCTGTCCTAAGAACAGAATGAGTAGGGGCAGTAGCTCAGCCAGGAAAACACTTGCTTCAGAAGCATGAAGACCCAAGTTTGCCCCCCCCCCCCGCCAGAGCATATGTAAAAAGCCAGCCATGACAGTGTGTGCCTGGACCCCCAGCACGGAGAGGTGCAGATGGATGGCTGAGGCTTACTAATTGGCCAGTTTAGATTACTTGGTGAGTGCCAGGCCACAGAGAGACCCTGTCTCCAAAATTAAAGTAGAGAATGACTGACAGCTGAGGTTGACATCTGGCCTCTGTACACATGAACATGTACATGCACAAACGGTTGTGTGTGTGTGAATGCATATATGTGTGTGCACTTGTGTGTGTGTATGTGAGTGAATGTGTATGTGTGCACAGGTGCACACATGTATGCTAGCTCTTCACTGGTACATCTAGAGAAGACTTAAAGATGAAGCAGGAAGTGGAGGAGGCCAGCAAATAGAAGAACTGCAGTTTGGAGCAGGAAACCAGGCAGAAGGTAGGGCATCCACCAGCAGCCATCACTGCAGTCTGGGACCCCAGTATTCGGATGAATGACATCTACTGCCTGGAACCCCAGCACGGGGAGGTACAGGTGGGTGGCTGAGGCTTACTGATTGGCCAGTTTAGATTACTTGGTGAGTGCTCCCCACCCAGGGGGCTGCATGGAAAAGTGCCTGCTTCTGGCTGGGTATGGGGTGATGGGGCCCCACAGCTCAGGACCACTGGGCTCCCTCCTCCTACCCTTGCAGGTTTGTAGCCCTTATTCACACTATGTGAATGCTCCAAATCCCTCAGAGAATTTACCTTAAAGCATCTCTTTACACCTAGCAGAAACAAAAGTACACTTTAATGTAGAAGAGCGAAGCTTTGATGTGTGTCTCAAGAATCACACAGATCAAAATCCAAGGCAGGGGCGACACATAAACAAACAAACAAACAAAACCCATGTCAGCCTGTGCTAGAGCCCACAGGCTGGCAGACCACACACACACCCTGGGCGAGTTTGGGAATTGCAATCATCAACTTCAAGGATGTTGATGTCCGAGAACTTAGTATGTGTTCAGAGTGGCCCAGATGTTCCTTCACAGACCCCTGCAGAGCCTTGGGCGACAGCAGGCTCTGCCTTCTCTGCAGCACCAACATGGACTTGTTAACACAGCTTAAAGACCAGGAAGTTATCCTGAACATAAAGTACTGATGCACAATAAGGCACGGGAAAGGAAAGCCACCCTGTCCCAAGGACAATACCCCAGAGCTGATGGGCAGGGTATATAGTGGGGCTGAGGCTCGGAGAGCAACGTGTGTCCTGGGTATTTGTCTTAGTTTCTATTGATGGGATGAAGCACCATGACCAACAAAGCAAGTTGGGGAGGAAAGAGTTTATTCTGCTTACACTTCCATATTGCTGTTCCTCATCAAAGGCAGTCAGGACAAGAATTCACACAAGGCAGGAACCTGGAGGCAGGAGCTGTTGCAGAGGCTATGGAGGGGTGCTGCCTATTGGTCTGCTCCCCATGACTTGCTCAGCCTGCTTTCTTATAGAACCCAAGACCACCAGCCCAGGGATGACCCCACCCACAATGAGCTGGGCCCTCCACCATCAATCACTAATTAAGAAAATGCCCTACAGCTCAATCTTATGGAGGCATTTTCTCTGTTGAGGCTCCCTCCTCTCAGATGATTCTAGCTTGTGTCAAGTTGACATAAAACAAACCAGCACAGCTCTGTTTCAAGACAAGGTACCATCTCAGAAACCAGCTGGTGCCGCATCAGCAGGAACATGTGCAAACAGCCTTGGACTTGACTTTGCAGCAAACCTTATACCGAGGGTCTTAGCCTCGATGTCTACTGATACAATATGGGTAAGAAATACACACAGCAGCCAGTCAGCTTGCTGTTCTGATGATGTGGGGTCCAGGTGTGCTGCATGTATGGGCCAAGGTTGGCAGGAACTGAAAGTCCCCAAAGGAAACAGACTGAGCCTGGGGCTCCACACATGTATGGCCAAATGTGGAGCAGGAGGGTAGGAGGGGATACAGCCTGTTTACAGTCCTTGCTAAGATAAGCAGGCATGCTGTTAGCCTTGCAAAACCTGGTAGCTGCAGGAAGTGTGCCTGTGGCTGCCTCCCCTGCAGGTCTCATCCAGCTTCTCACTCTGTCCTTCCCTAGACCAGTCTCCCATCCCCCTCCTGTTCCATCCCAGGACTGCAGCATCTGTCTCCAGAACACCTGATCCCACTGCAGTGGCCATCTCAGCCAGACACAGATGAACTGGCTGATAGGTTAGGAAACATCTCGACAGCTGAGCAGAGTCTTCACCAGCACATCCGTGGCTTCTAGAACCAGCGAAGGCATCCAGCCTCCAGCAAGTATATATTGGGTCACAGGCAAGAAGCCATCTCAGTTTTTATTTTGTAAACAAAACCTTATTTAACTTCTAGTCAGTTTAAATTAAGCCAATTTATAGAACTTAAGATCTTTTAGCAGGGTGGTGGTGGCACACACCTTTAATTCCAGAACTTGGGAGGCAGAGGCGGGTGGATCTCTATGAGTTTGAAGTCAGCTTAGTCTACAGGGTGAGTTCTAGGACAGCCAGGGCTACAAAGAGAAACCCTGTCTTCAAAAACCAAAAACCAAACCAACGCCCCCACCCCCCAAAAAATAGAACTTTTAAAAATTACTTTTTTCTCCAGTATGATCCTTTTACAAATGTACATATTCAGGATACATATCCAGCAGGGGTGTACACCTCTGGGTGTACAGAATAAAACCACAAACTGCAAGCATTTTTATATTTAACTTAAAACTAAGAAAAGACACTGTGGTGGTTTGAATAAAAATGGCCCCCACAGGCCCATAGGGAGTGGCACTATTAGGAGGCGTGGCCTTGTTGGAGTGGGCGTGGCCTTATTGGAGGAAGTGTGTCACTGGGGAGGGGTGGGAGGATTTGAGGTTTCAGAAGCTCAAGCCAGGCTCAGTGTCACTCTTTATTCCTGCTGCCTGCAGATCCAGATGTAGAACTCACAGCTCCTTCTCCAGTACCATATCTGCCTGTGTGCTGTCATGTTTCTAGCTGTGATGACAATAGACTGAACCTCTGAAACTGTAAGCCAGCCCCAATTAAGTGTTTTCCTTTATAAGAGTTGCCATGATCATGGTGTCTCTTCACAGCAATAGAAACCCTAACTGAGACAGACAGAAACTCTCTGATGGATGTGGTTGAGTAAAAATAAAACTATGGTCAATTACCATTTTATGTGATTTTTTTATACTCACGGTTTTTGTTTTTAATTATATTTATGTGTATGTTCAACCACAGTATGTCTGTGCAGAGGTCAGAGGACAACTTGTGAGAATTGGTTCTCTCCTTCCACAATCTGGGTCCTGGGAATTGAACTCAGGTCCTCAGGCTTTGCCATCTGAGCCTTTACCAGCGAAATCATCTTGCAAGCCCCACTTACAGAGCTTTAAGAGTGAAACAGGGCTGGAGAGATGGCTCAGAGGCTGTCTGCACCAGGGCTGGGGTGAGAATTGAGCACTGGCCTTAGGATGCAGCTGAAAGAGCTAACAGACCTACCTAGGACCTGTGTGTGACAAAAGCCCCCACCAAGGTCTGAGGGCCTCAGAGGTCCAGGAAAGATGTGTGGCCTCAAAGACAAGCTGAAGGGGAGAAGCTGTGTGATGATACATGGTCCTCAGAGAAGGGGGAAATGGTGCGGTCTCTGGTGCTAAGTGGGTCAGAGCCAGCCCCACCCAAAGCCAAGCAGGAGCTGCACCCACAGCCACCATACTGAATTAATATATTCCTACTGCATGTGTATGGGTGTTCTACCTACATGTGTATCTGTACACTGTGTGTATGCCTGGTGTCTGTAGAACTGGAGGTAGGCAGTTGTGAACTACCATATGGGTACTGGGAATCAAATCCAGGTCATCTGTAAGAGTAGCTCCTAACCACTGAGTCATCTTTCCATCCATATTAATTTTTTAAGTTTGCATACAAGGTATTGAGTGTCTGTCTGGCATATTCGACAGCATGTTCTTCAGTGAATCTCCTCTCTCCTCATCTCCTCCTCCCTCCCCTACTCTTTCCATCTTTGGGTCCCATCGGTCCTTTTGCTGACCCCCCAGTCCTTCCTTCTCCCCTATTTGCCCCTTCTCATAGTATCCTTCAGTTTCATGACTTATACTAACCCCCACACATCTAAATATTAAACACTGGAATTCTCATATGAGAGAAAATGTGGTGTTCATTTTTCAGAGTCTAGGTTATTTTACTCAACAATTTCTAGAACCATCCATTTTCTTGAAGTTTTCATTTTTCTTTATAGATAAGTAAAACCCTGTTGTGCACATGTACCACATTTTTATTATCTGTTGATGGACACCTCAGCTTGTTCTGTTTCCTGGCTGTTACATAGAACAGCAATGAACAGATGAACAGGGATGAGGAAGTCTCTCCGTGGTGGGATATGAAGTCCTTTGGGTACATATCCAAAATTGACATAGGTGATCTTTTAAAATGATTTTTAATTATGTGAGGGGGGGAGGGGAGGGCTGAGGGATGGGTATGTGCACATAAGTTGCAGGTGTCAATGGGGACAGAGGTAGGCATCAAATGCCTTGGAGCTGGGGTTGTAGGAGGTTGTAAGCTACCTGACATGGATGCTGGGAATCAAATATGGGTCCTATGCAAAGAGCAGTGTTGTAGAATATTCCTTTACACTATGTGAAGACGCTTCATAATTAATAATAAGTCTCTGTTTGGGGGGCTGCTAGTCCACAAAAGCCTGCTACAGAGCAGTATGTGTTCTTAGCTGCTGAGACATCTTTCTAGCCCCTACTTTTAACTTTTAAAGAAACCTCCACAATGAGTTCCATATGAACACAGTAGTTTGGACTGCCACTGCTAGTAAACCCTTGTCAAGTTCCTTGATGACAGCTGTTCTGACTGGGGTGAGGTGGTATCTCTGAGTAGTTTTAATTTTGCACTTTCCTGAGGACTAGGGATGTTAAAATACTTATTGGTTATTTGTGCTTCTTCTTTTGAAAACTGTCTGTCCTTTCCATTAGCCATTCAGGTACACATGTCAGCACACAGTATTATAAGACTTCTTTGAGAAATTTTTGCAGAGCCATCTTTAAACCAAATATAAAACCCTACTAATTTTGCAAAGGCAAGGCCCTTTAGGAGGACTAGAAACTTTGACAGAGGAAGGCAAACATGGAGGCTGAGAAACTTCACATGAACTTGAACTTAGCTTATCTGTAATCCTCTCTGCTCAGGCTGAGCCAGAGAAAGACCACTCTTCTTGGAAGTCAACTCCAAGAATTTCTTCCCTTAAGAAGCCTGCCCTGTCGCCCTATCCCTGAGGCTCAGGCTGAAGTTGCAGCTCATAGGCAGGCCTGCACCCGTGTGCAGCCTTTCCTGATGCTGTTGCCTGGGAATCCTTGCTCCAGCTCCCTCAAGTCTCATTAAAGCTTGCCTGGATGACTAAATGAACATTAATGGAGAATTTCCAAGTAAAACAATAAAAGGCTTCATGTTTTATGCCCTTGATACCACCTAAATGAACAACAACAACAAAAACCTCTTCCAAATCAAGTATTTAAGAATCTTTGCATGCTTGGTCAATAAATACAAGGTTATCATAACTTTTAAAAAAGCAGATATTTTTAAGACCAGGTGGGGTAAGGCAGAAGAGACAATTATGCTCTTCAGGGGTTCCTGCATCAATATGACAATATGAATGGATTTCTATGGGAAAGTGATTGAGACAGCAGAATGCAGTAATGTTTGCAGAGGGCTGTCTGCCATCTGCACAGTCCTTGCTCTTTCTTTCCACCAGTCAGACAGCCCTGTAGTGATGCTTGATGGGAAAGTCAGGGTGAGGTCTGACTCATCAGTAGAAGACAGATATTAAGACATGCTGCTGGGGCTGGGGAGGTGACTTGGTCAGTGAAATGTTCATCACACAAGTGGGAGGCTTGAGTTTGACTCCCAGAGCCCATGTGAAAAAAAAACCAGGCATGAGTGGTATACATTTACAATCCCAGCACTGGGGAGGCAGAGATGGGTGTGTCCCTGGGGCTTGCCGGACAGCCCAGCCAGCCTATCTTATTCAGAGTGTTGTAGGCTAATGAGAGACCTCATCTCAGGAGAGGTAGACGGTGTTCCTGAGGATGACTCCAAGTTTGATACCTGAAACTGTCCTCCAAATTCCAAACACACATGCTCATATATGTACCTGCATCCACACATATACCCCCCACATGACCACATATGTGTGTATGCATCACACACACACACACACACACACACACACACACACACACACACATACACACACACTTTATTCAAAAGACCCAAGGCTTCTGCAGCAGCCACCAACGGCAACACTGGCACACGCATACCTGTGGGGTTTCCGACTGCGTCCTTCGAGCCACCATGAGTAACAGCTGCTGTTGAAGAGCATTGACAGCAGGGTCCCCTGAGGATGGATCTGGACTTCCTGAAGTGGTCGGACTGGAGGAGCTGAGAAGGACCTCTCTGAGAATGGGGAGAAACAATCCTTTGGTGACCACCTTGCATTAGGATACATTTATTTATTATATGGAAACCCTTGGTTGGGGACGTCCAGTGCAAGAGGGGACTGTCTGGATCCTGATCCTTATGTTTTCTATAAAGAGCTAAAAATTCTGTGTGTGAGGCTAACTGCAGGCACACAGCCTCCAGCCCTGGGCCTGGACACAGCTGCTGTGTGTGAGTGGATACTTGGTGCTCATAGGCAAAATCTCCAATTTTCTGTAATTTATGGGACAGAGGTGACCATTACAGGTAGATTTGGGAATTCCCAGACCCCAGCTGGGAAGATGAAGAACTCTGTATGATGGTTACATTAATTGTCAACGTGGCAGGGTTTAGACTCACCTAGGAGACACACCTCTGGGCATGTCTGTGAAGGACTTTCTAGATTGGGTTAGCTGAGGTGGGAAGACCCACCCTGAGTATGTGTGTGATGCCTTAACATCTTGAACTGAATAAAAAAAGAAGTTAAGATGAACACCAGCTTTCACCTTTCTCTGTTTCCTGACTATGAATGTCATGTGACTCCTGCAACCACACCCTCCTGAGTGTGATGGAGTATACCCTCAAACTGAGGCAAGGTAAACCCTTCTTTCCTTGATTTGCTATTGCTGCACATTTGATCACAGTGATGGAAAAAGGAACTATGACATTATGCTGGCTCTCCAACCCCAGCACTCTGCCGCTCCCGCAGACACCCCAAAGCAAGAAAGCCCATTTCCACAAAAGAAGCGCTTTTGTAGTAGCTGGAAGGGCCTTGGAAAAGCAGCCTTTGTTAAATGGCTTTAAGTCTCTGAGTATTTTTGTTATCTTAAATCATGTGAGTCACTGAGACTTAATTCAGCTCTTTGAATAATCACAGTCCTGGCTCTCCTAACTCTTAAATTCATTTTTATTTGTGTGTAATATGTGTGTACCTGCACCACATGTGTGCAGTGTCCACTGAGGCCAGAAAAGGATGCCAGATCTGCTGGAGCTGTGGGCAGTTGTGGACTGCCTGATGTGGGTGCTGGGAACAGTGCTGAGATCCTGAGCAAGAGCAGCAAGTATTCTCAACAGCTGAGCTGTCTCTTCAAGCCTCAGCCCTTGCTTCAGCTCAGAGAGCAGAAACTAAGGCATACTCCACAGGGCTTCCCAGGAAGGTACCTACATTTTAGGAGACAATACTGGTATTCTTACTCCATGGTTGTTTTTAAGGGAACTCCTACTCATGTGGCCCCATTTTTTCCAAATGGCTGAGATTGTATGCAGCAGAGGGGTGCAGTGTGTCAGTGATACAGGACTCCGTCCTTCCCTGGCCCTGGTGATAAAACTGGTCTCATCATCCATTCATCTCACTAGTACTTGGTTTGGGATTGGGGGCATAACACAGTTCTAAAGAGTCACCTAGGGAGAGGCAAGTGTATGGACATGTGTATGCTCCCACACTTGTTTATGTGTGTGTGCAATCATGTGGAAGCAGAGGTCAGCCTTGAGTGCTATTCCTCAGGTGATATCCACCTTAATTATTTTATTAGTGGAGGAATTGCACATTTGCCTTGTACATTTTTGAGAGTTCCAGGGAGTGAACTCAGACCACCAGTTGCATGACAAGCACCTTACTGTGGTGGGTATTGTGTTCCCTGAAATATTGTGTGTTCCCCAAAATAAACATATCTGGGGTCAGAGAGCAGACAGCCACTAAAACAAAGCCAAAAATGGTGGCTAGAAAATGGGTCAGAGCAAGCCATAACAGAAGTTGTGCAGTGGTAGCACACGCTTTTAATCCCAGCACTGGGGAGGCAGAGCCAGGTGGATCTCTGTGTGTTCAAGGCCACTTTAGAAACAGCTAAGCATGGTGACCCACGCCTTTAATCCCAGAAACCCAACCTTTAATCCCAGGGAGTGGGGGCAGAAAGAGAAAGGTATATAAGGTGTGAGGACCAGGAACTAGTAAAGTAAAGCATGTAGTTAGTTAACCATCTGGTTGGTTAAGCGTTCAGGCTTTGGAGCAACACAGTTCAGTTGAGATTCATGTGGATGAGGACTCAGAAGCTTCCAGCCTGAGGAAACAGGATCACCTGAGGAACTAGCAAGGTGAGATAGCTGTGGCTTGTTCTGCTTCTCTGATCTTCCAGCAATCACCCCAATAACTGACCTCAGGTTTGTTCTTATTAATAAGAACTCTTTGAGATTCATGCTACACCTTACGCCATCTTGCTGGTCCCCTTTCCAGCTTATTTTTTGAGACAAGATTCCTTACTTTTGACCTGAAACTTGTCAATCCATCTAGGCTAGCTGGGCAGCAAGCTCCATGGTCTACCTGTCTCCACTTCCCCATCACTGTCACCATGTGCTGGAGGCCATGGGAGTACACAGCAGGTGACAACTAGTATTCAACAAGTTGACCCACCAGGCGAATAACTCTCTGATGGGGAGCCCCACTTGGCAAATACTGTGGGGTCACTGACTGTAAATGACTGGTTGTTTCTTTCTGTAATTTTTCTCATGTGCCACTACATTTCTTCCCTAAAAACAGCTATGGTTGTTTTCCCACTGCTTGTGTGTTTATCTCATGTAGATATTCTACCTATTGGGCACACTTATAGTTGTAGATGGTAAGGGAGATGATTTCTGCTTAAGCTGTATAATTCTGATGAAGAGAAATATTAGGATATTTTTAATACTCAGACTGACATAGGAAAATAACCGTATAATTGTATTCTTAACTACAAAGACAGCTTTTTACACATTTAGCCAAGACCTAATATCAAATCCAAAATAGACTAGTTGCCCCGTCGAGACAAAGTGTACAAGGGCAAGTTCCTAGGTGTCTGTTTGTTGAACCAAAGCCTGGTAGATAACAACTCCCTGCAACAATTGACTTTTGCACATACTCCTACCATCAAGGTTCAGCCAGCTAACTATTTATTGTTTAAGTCCTGAATTTCAATGTCAATCTCTATCTGGGAACCCTAACCACACTTGAGCTACACACTTGCTTTATTCACTGTGCCTGGTCATCACAACCTCCCTAGCCTGACAGAAACCACGTGATTCCTTATGTATATCAGGATGGCTCTGTCTCTTATTGCTTACTCAAGAAATGCTTTGTGACCCTGAAAATGTAACTCCTATTTGTCCAGAGTTTTTGCTGTGGAGACAGAAATGTGTATGTAAGGCAGAAATGTGTGTGCAGAGGAGAATGAGACAGTGAGTGAGTGAGTGAGAGAGTGAGTGGGTTAAGAGTGAGTGAGTGATGTAGCAGTGTGTGAAGGAATGGAGCAGAGTAGAGAGAAGTGCATATAGAAAGAGAGGAGTGTATATAGAGAGATGTGGAGCTATGTGAAAAAGAGATGTAACTGTGTGTAGAGATGTGTGGCTGTGCAGGAGAAGGTATGTAGCTGTTGAAGAGATGTATGGATAGAAGAGAGGGCTATGTAGATGAGATGTATATCTATGTAGAAGAGGTGTGTGGAAAATGTAGCAGTATGGGGAATGTAACTGTGTGGAGACAGAGAGATTTTCAGAAAGAGAATTTTCAAGATGAAGTAAAAGAGAAAGTTACTATCAGAGAATGTGTGTTTCCTCATTTACCCCTCAGATAGAAAAGTCCAGCCCTTGCCATATTAGTGGATTTTTTTTGTTGCATACACTGGAGGTGGTCTTAGAGCAGGCTCTCCACAAAGGCTGCCAATAACCAGTAACCATGCCCAGCTTTTCTACATGAATTTTGGGGGATGGGGATTCAGACTGCATGGCTAGTACTTTATGGGCAAGCCACCTCCCCAGATAAAATGCTTCCTCCTGTTTAGTCCATTTTGAATTGAGTCTTCAGTAGCATGCAGCCCAAACTGTGCTAACTGAGGGATGCAGGTGAGTCAGTGATGTGATCTGACCTCTAACTTCTACAATTCCCCATACTCCATGACTATTCTCTCCTTATGTCCTAACTTCTCACTTTTTATACACACAGACACACAGACACAGACACACACACACACACAGACACACACAGACACACACACACACACATCCACACACGCACACACATCCACACAAATCCTCTATACTTGTATGATGAAATTTGTGATGGCAAGGATAAGTCAATGAAGCCTTCTTTATTAAGAACCATGTCAAGTGCACACCAGGTAAGTTAACATCACAGAACCCCAAACTCTAAACCCCAGTGTATTATGGTCTGGAAACGAAACTCTAGTCATCAGCAAGAGCAGTATGTGCTCTAAACAGCTGATCCACCTGTAACAGTCTGGATATAAAATGGGCTCAAAGACTCCTGTGCTTGAACCCTCAGTCTCCAGCAGGAGGCTCTGTTTTAGGGGTTTGTGAAACCTTTGGGAGGTGGGGCCTTGCTGGAGGAAGTGGGTCACTGAGGGTGGAATTTGAAGGTCATAGCCCAGTCCTGCTTCCAGTCCAGTCTCTGTTTCCTGACCCATAGGAGTGTGAGGACCCCTTCTGCTCTGTCCTCCCTAGCATGATGGACAGTTTCTCCTGACTCCATGAGCTGGAGTTGATCCTTCCTCTGTGACCTTGTCACAGCAATGTGACCAGCTCACTAACACACTGTCCCTACATTATTTGGAATGACTACTTCCCAGTGCTCGCTTTCCTTCTTGCTGGTCAGCACATCACACCTGCCCCTAATGGGCTGATCCATTAGCTTGATCAAGACAGCTTTTCAGCAGGACCTTGCGGGTTCGCATGTACACCACTGAGTGACACAGTCTGGAACTCTAGAGTGAGAGAAAATAGAAATGGAAGTTCCTTGATAGGACAGGGTCAGAGACTCAGAAATGTGGTGTGTGAGATGCACTGGAGCCAAGAAACTAGACCACGTTGCAGGGGAGGGAGGTCATGCTGACATGGGAGCAGGAGACGGAGAGAGCTGCATTCCTGTGTGGGGAGCTGGAGACATGGACCCTCTCCTGCTGGATACTTCATGATGTGTCAGATCAGCTCTGCTAGAGGCGTGCCTGCCAATGCTTCCTGCCAAGAAGCAGAACTCTAAGGAGGGGCCACTCATTCATGGGCTTGACTCCCCATATTATTAGGCATGCTTCTAATTGCAAAATAATATGTCATCACACTGGGTGGGGACGGGGGCTCAGGTAGAGTACTTGCCTGGCATGCACAAAGCCCTGGGTTCAGTTCTCATTGGCACACAGACAGACTGGGGTGGCACACACCTGTAATCCCAGCACTGTGAAAGTGACCTCAGTAGGTTCTGAAGTTCCAGGTCATCCTGGACTACATAGTGAGTTCAAGGCTGGCCTGGGATACATGAGACCCTGTCTCCAAAATAAATAGTGGCCAGAGAGGTGACTCATTGAGTAAAGATGCTTGTTTTGATCCCCAGGCCCTTTCTGGTAGAAGGAGAAAAACTACCTCTCCAATTGTCCTCTGACCTCTGAACACTCCCCCAAAATAAATCAATCAAAACGTCCTTTAAGATTAAAATAAATAAGTAGCTTTTGTGGGTAGATAACGTAAATATCTTATTTTATATGGTTTTATTTGTTCGGTTTTTTAGTTTATTGACACAGGGTCTCACTGTGTATCCCTATCTGGCTTGGAACTCACTATGTAGATCAGGCTGGCCTCAAACTCACAGAGATTTCCCTGACTCTGCCTCCTCAGTACTGGGATTAAAGTTGTGTGCCACTGCTTCTGGCCCTGTTTTTTTTTCTTCTTCTTCAAAACCTTTGGGTGAGTTCTAGAATGAACAGAGGTGGGTCTGAACCACCGCTGTTCTGTCCACTACCTGGACTTGGAGCACACTGCTTTTCCACCATGGATCTACACCTGTCAGAGAGGTGTTTCCCTACTGGAGAGTGTGGGAACTAGACTAGACTGGACAGAATGTCCTGATGAAGCCTCTAGTCAAGGACTTGGTGAGAGGTTCCAGTCTCTGTTGTCTCCTATTGATAGGGAACTTGAGGTAGCTGAGGTGGCTGCCAGCTTTTCCACCCATAACACCTTGGCTCCGGTAGTGGTGGGGAAGAGGGTCAAACCTGCACGCATCATATCTAACCCAGACTCAAACGGTAGGTCAGCTTCCCTCTCAAGGAACCTCTTTCACTAGCTTGGGCTGGGTCCTTGTCACAAGCATACCCTGTCACCTGTGCTGGCTCTTATGCAGCCCGGAGGGACGTCTGTGATTAGCAAAGCCATACCTCCCGTGGAGCTTCTCTGCTGGAGCCTATTCTCTACGCCCACCCCCCACTCCTCCACCCGGAGCTGTGGCAGCTGTAGTATTTCAGGAGCCTGAGAGCCATGCTCTCTACTGTGCTAATGAACATTATATTCCAGGACTGTTCATTAGGGGATGCCAAGGGACATTCCCACTTCCTGAAGCATCCGAGGGTGGAGAGAGCCCACTGTGTGGGATGACTGTCTCGATAACACCACCGGGTCTCCATCAGCCTGAGGCTGAGTTGGTCTCTGGTCAACGCGTTCCATTCAGGGTGGCAGCAGAGGAGAGAGAGCTCAGAGAAGCATCAGGGAGGGAGGTTGGTGGTGGTGAGTTGGGGGGTGAGGCATGGCAAGAAGAGCCAGCCCTGGGAGGAAGTCAAGAAGATGAAGGCTCAGCTGGGCCCCGGTGGCTCCAGCATGGAATTCCAGCACTTGGGTGGCTGAGGAGAGCTGGGAGTCTGAGGCCAGTCTCAGCTACAGTGAGACCCCGTTCAAACACAAGCAAGCAAGCAAACAAACAACTACAACTAGACTCTGTGCTGGGCCGGCTGGGTCAGGGCTGGGTCTAGGGTGAAAAGTGGTTGGTGCTGGGTGTGAGATTCCCTGTACTCTGCTGGCCCTAGCTCCCTCTACCTAATGGAAGCTTCGAACGGTCACAAAACAATCCAAGGGCGATGCTGCTACTTCCCAGCGGCAGAGAAAACATCACCGGATCTCATCCTCGCCAGATTTTAAAACAGCTTGTTGATCTCTGGAGAACGCACCTCTTCTGCCTGCCCTTCCCGGGGCTGCTGGCCCTCTGTGGGACGGACTGATGGCAGGACCTAAGAGGAATGCCTTAGGAAAGAAGTTGGTATAATGTGTTCACCGGCTGTGAAGGACACTCAAGGACAGCAGATCGGGGGTGGGGTGTTTCTAACAAGGAGCTGACTGTAAGGCGGGATCAACTCTCCTTTCCTAAGACCACACAAATGAAGGGAAGTCTCCCACGGGCAACAGAGGGAAAGCGAGTGGATGGAGTGCGCCCCCGTGTGGCAGCTGTGGCTGTGTGCAGGCATAAGGCCACAGCTTCCAGCTTGCATTTCTGTTCCTGGGACTCTGCGCCTCAAGAGAAACACTGCCTCAACCAACCCTGTGTCTGTCTGAGTCCCCAGGATGAGGACCACTGCAGGAGGAACAGAGATCACCAAAGACTGAGAAATCAGCGAGGCTGGGAAGAAACCACAGGAAGGCCCGCTGCAGGCCCTTTGCCTGGTCCTCCACGTCATCAAAGGCAGCAAGAATTGTCAAGTCTTTTCACTCTGGCATGGCCGCGAACGCACATCTCTCATTCAAACGAGTGGTGACAGGGCTCCGTGGCTGAGGTTAACTATCCCCCACCAGAGCTGAAATGTGCTGTGCAGAGTGCAGTTGGTCGGGTTTACTGAGGAGCCCCCACATCTCACCGTCCTGAGCACCTCACAGCCTCACCTCAGCGCCCCTCACTCCTGCTCTTGCAAACTCAATGTGTCTGCTTCTTTGGGGAGAAGCAAAAATCAATGGACTCTTTCTGGCAGTCCTCTGCCTGCTTCCTTTCCCAGGTGCACCCTTTAAACACCACGTCTGTAGGCTGAGGAGACGGCGATAAAGCATTTGCCACCCAGGCGTGAGGACCGAGTTTGAGCCCCAGAATGGACACCAAAAGTCGGGTGTGCTGTTGCACTCTTGTAACCTCGGTCCTGGGGAGGCAGAGAAAGGTGGACCCTTGGTGTGCACTGGCCAGCAATCCCAGCCTCCGTGGTGAGGCCCAGGTCCCAGGGAGAGGCCCTGTCTCCAAAAAGGAAATCCAGAGTGGACGACCACCGAGAGATGGACTGAGCTGTGCTAACATCCAGGTTGGGTCTTTTGAAGGAAAGACCGTCCTCGGGAAATGTGTAGACAAAATAAATAGAACTCTGTGCTGAACAAAGAATAAAGGTTCTTATTGTGGCTTAGTGGTGCCTGACTGTCAGCCCAGCACCTCGAGACAGAGGCACGAGGACCCAAAGTTCAAGACCAGCCTGGGCTGCATCTCAAAAATCAAACAAGGGCTGGAGAGATAGCTCAGTCAATGAAGTGTTTGCCTTGCAAGTGTAAGGGCCTGAGTTTGACCCCCAGAACCTAGCAAAGCATGGCAATGTGTGTTCGTAATCCCTGCACTGAGGAGGCAGAGACAATTCCTGGGGCTCACCGGCCAGCCAGCCCAGCCTGCATGGGGAGCTCTGGGCCAATGACAGACTCTGTCTCAAATGATATCTGAAGTTCTCTTCTGGCCTAGACACACATACACACACACCACACACCACACACACACCACACACACACACACACACACACACCACACACCACACACCACACACACAGCACCGGCAACAGCAGGGGGAGGGAGGCTTTCGTTACAAAGCCTGGAAAGGAATAGTCAAAGTCCAATGTGTGGTGAACCATTTCGACTCTGAACAATCGTTAACTTTCCAGGCAACTTCTTCCATTTCCTGGGCTAATGACCTACTTCCAGATCAGTTTTCAGGCAGATCGGCTCACTTTGGGCTCTGAACTAGTACATCAGTCCTGTGTTCTGGTCAGTTAAACATGAAGGGGAGTTGTTGTCAGGTAGTATTTCCCAGCATCCCCTGGAAATGCTGCAGTTCGGGTTTCTGGGGAGAGCAGATGAACAGTTAGTGTGTGACTCAAGGTGCTCTGTGAAACTCCTGCAGTGGAGGGGGAGGTTGTTTCTCACAGTGTTTTCGGGGGGGGGGGGCAGGAAGGGAAATAAACTTCCTCTCTCAGCTTCCTCCAAGAATCCCTAAAGAGACAGGGAAGTTACATGGCTCAAAAGTCCCCATTCAGAGCCCAGCATCGAGGACATAAAACTATCACATGACAACCAGGCCTCACAATGGCTAAGAGAGTCGCCTTCCTGCCGGTAATGGGATCCAGCAGTTTAACAATTTAGTTGGAGGTGCTCCCAGCCACTGAGGTCACCTTAGAGGGGAAGAGTTGGTTTTCCAGTAACTTCTATGGAGAATAGCTTACGGAGCCCTCACCAGGCTCCCTTCCAGTCAGAACGCCTACATTTGTATTTGCTATGGTTGGAGAACCCAGAACAAAACGGCTTTAAGCCCTAGAGACAGAATATTCAGTACACAACCTAAAGCTGCCCCAGATGCCAAGGCATTGGACCACCGGCTGCTGGGGAAACACGGTGTCCTTAGCTGCCCACTTCACAAACAGGTAAAGTGGCCCCTGCTGAGAATGGGCTTCCTCCTGGCAGATGCCAGGGGTTGGCTGCAGTGAGAAGTTAACTCTGAACTTTGCCCTCCTTTTCTACCCAGAAGGGGAACACACCTGACACTGCTGAATGCCCTGCACACAGGCTCTGATTTGAATGATGTGCAAGTGTGTGTGTGTGTGTGTGTGTGTGTGTGTGTGTGTGTGTGTGCCCTGTGGTGGATGTCAAAGGTCAACCTCTGGTGTCATCTCTCAGATGCCATCCACCTTGCTTTGAGAGAAGGTATTCGCATTGACCCAGGATCTGCTGACTAAGGTGGACTGGCTGGCCTGTGAGCTTTGGGGATCCATCTGTTTCTACCACCCAGTGCTTAGATTCCAAGTATGCTGCACAGCTGGCTTTTTAATGTGGATTCTAGCTCCCTATGCCTGCGCAGCAAGTGTTTCAACAAGCTGAGTTAACTTCCCAGGCCAACTTTAATTTTTAAAGCAAGCCAGTGAAATCATTGTTTCTCTCAACTTACAGGTCAAAAAAGTTGACAAGGAGAGGCAATATGACTCAGTGAGTAAAGGGGCTTGCCACTAGGCCTGATGACCTGAGTTTGCTCCCCAGGACCCACATGATAGAAAGAGAGAAGCTATCCTTTGACCTCCACATATGTGCAGTGTGGCACACACACACACACACACACACACACACACACACACACACACACACCTAAAAATAAATAAGTAAAAATGTAATGCAAGTATTTTAAACTTAATGAATAAAAAATTATACCACATGAAACAGAAAATAAACACAGGTGTTGAAATTCGAACCCACATCAGTAAGACTTCTGCTTATGTCCAGAGCAGCTAGAGATGGACCTGGGCAGGTCTAGGTCTCAATCTCAGCTCTGCCTCCTCTTTCAGCTTTCTTGCTGATAGAGAACGGCTTCCCTCAGAGAACGACGAGCTGGAAGCTCAGCTCTGATGTCCACATAGAAAGTGCTGAGTCAGGCTGGAGGTTTCTGTTTGCTCTGTTTTCTCATGGCTGAAACGATGTCCTATTAATTCTGTATTCACATGTGTTGATAACTCTCTCAAGACTATGAGCTACCATGCTGCTTCACAAAGACTCAGGGCCCTGTGTCTTCCTGGTGGCAAAGCCACCAGCAGCTGTCATTGCTCTGGCTGGGTCAGAGGTCATTCCTCACCTTTAGTGTTAGAGACAATTAGTAGGGAATGCCACCCTCCCCCATGTGCTCACACACATACACCACTGAGGGGCTGATATGTGGCTCAGCAGCAGGGCACTTGCCTAAAATATACTAATGAAGGGTTGGCTGTAGCTCATGGGAAGGGTGCTTGCTATAAACTTCCGGTGAGGGGCCGGAAGCAAGGCTCCGGTGGGAGAGTACTGCCTAGAATCTAATGTGAGGTGATGGGGATGTTGCTCAGTGATAGAACACGTGTCTGGAATCTACCGGTGAGGGACTGGGGATGGGGTCCATCCCTCGTGTACTTGCCTAGCATGCAGGAGGTCCTGAGATTCAACTCCCAAAGTACATATACATAAAAGAACTCTAGCTGGGAAAGGCAGTGCAGAGAAAGATAAAAGAAAAATAAAAATGGGGTGATTAATAAAGAGAAATTAGAGAGAGAAAGCCAGTAGGTGCCACTCACTGAGGTGGTGTGGAAACTCCAAGGCCTTCTCACCCACATGTGCATCCTTTAT
The DNA here is from genome assembly GCF_903995425.1 of Onychomys torridus. Lineage (NCBI taxonomy): Eukaryota > Metazoa > Chordata > Mammalia > Rodentia > Cricetidae > Onychomys > Onychomys torridus. The sequence continues at coordinate 90,144,157 of NC_050447.1, read as the reverse complement.
GGCTTTGTTTTTAAATTTTATTTTATTTATGCATATGTGTGTGCAATTACTTGTCTGTATGTGCACCATGTGTATACAGGCATCCACAGAGACCAGAAGATGTAGAGGATGTAGAGGCCCACAGAGGTTTCCTAGTGAGAACTTACTCAGTGTTAGAGAATCTGAGCTTGCTTTACCCAGGAGGGCTGCATAAGGAGATGAATTGACCCCGGGTGTGGTTACCAGGTGTTTGGAAGGATCTACACTGGCTGTGTGGTGTGCTTTGATCTAGGAAGGGGGAGGTCTTTTGCCCTGCCCCTTGCAAGCATTGTTATAAAAAGCCCTTTGGAAGAGGCTTTTGACCCAGGTCCTTCCGAAGCTGTCCTGTGTTTCTCTCGTTCTCCTCTTCTCTATCTTTCTATCTAAAAGTTTCTTATCCCTCCCTCCTCCTCATAGGGACCTGGCCTCTCACAGGTGGATGCCCTGCAGCTGAAGTTACAGATGTTTGTGAGCCACCCGCTGTGACTATTGAGAACAGAACTCACGTCTTCTGCAAGAGAATCAAGTGTTCCCAACCACTGAGCCACGTCTCTGGTCCCTTAGTTTTTCAAGGCTCAGGATATGTGACTACAACGTATGTGACACTGGTAAATTGTCACATGCTGTTTGAGCTCACTGAGGAGCTTGCTCTGAAAATACAATTACCCACTCCAGCCTCAAAGTTTGTCTCCAAGTGTCTTTTTACTGGATAGAGCTGCTCTCCCAACTCTGACAGGAAAGAGAAGATCAGCAAAACAGCCCAAGAGTGAAAACACAGTGTTTTTCTAACATCTACCCATCACTTGCTATTTCTTACTTTGGCTTCCTGTATACATAGTAAAGTCAATTCTGGGGTTTGAACAATGGCTCAGAAGTTAAGAGCACTGGCTGCTCTTCCGGAAAACTAGAACTCAGTTCCCAGCATGGTGCTCCCAAACCCTCTGGAACTCCACTTCTGGGAGATCTGGCTCCCACTTTCGGTCTTCAAGGGCACTACACACATACAGTACGCAGACACAGACACAGACACACACACACACACACACACACTCATGTATGCACAGGCAAAACATCTATACATGCAAAGAGAATTTTAAAAATCAATAAAAATAAACACGCTTATTCAAAACTGAAAATACAGCTCTCATAGATCATTCTCTTGATTCACAACACTAGCACTACTAGTAAATTCAGGTCAGTAATTACCTGGGAAGAAAGTAATGTATATTTATTCAGAAGCAACAAAAATCCAACAAGAGCAAAGCTCCTGCCTTTACCGTGGGATGAAACAGGAGGCTTCTGTTTGCTCTGAATTTAGCATAAGAGCATGTCAACCTGCCTCTGGGGAGAAGATGTGACAGTTCCCTGTGTTTTCCTGCACTCGAAGACATCACCTGAGAAAGCTGCTATGCTAAATGATGAAATTCCCTACTGCAATCCTGGCATGTGCAAACACTAGCGTGGAGTGAAGGACATGCACACCTTTCCTTTTGAGTGTCTGTTTGCTCAGGGATTCTACTTGTCTCTGGCTGGGGAAGCCAGCTTTGATTGGTGCACTCACTGGTACCTGAGACTGCAGGAGGCCCTGTCCCTGCGGAACTGACTAGGTTCAAGTGGAACACATCAGGGCAGAACAGGAAGGGTGGGATGACAGGGAGGGGTGACCTCCAGACACTGACATCGGGCACTGGGTGACAGGGAGGGTGACTTGCAGACACTGACATCAGGCACTGGGTGACAGGGGGGGGTGACCTCCAGACACTGACATCGGGCACTGGGTGACAGGGAGGTGACCTCCAGACACTGAACTCGGGCACTGGGTAACAAGGAGAGTGACCTCCAGACACTGACATCAGGCACTGGGTGACAGGGGTGTGACCTCCAGACACTGACCTTGGGCACTGGTTGACAGGGTGTGACCTCCAGACACTGACATCGGGCACTTGCATTTTTGATCAGGTGAGAATCGATGATGGCTCATAACATCAGTGAAAGAACACCCCAGAGGCTGGTGCATGAGGACAGGAAAATCATGCTGATCATTTTAGGTTCCCTGAAGTTCCCCATCACACCCCTGAGAAGAACTCAGGACTCAGGATCCTAACATGAGACCTCTGAAGTTAGATTCTGTTCCTTTTGTTTGAGACCAGGTCTCATGTAGCCTGGGTGGCCTCGACATTTCTCTGCTGCTGAAGATGATCTTGAATTTTGTATCTTCTTGCTCTTCCCACCTCTCAAGAGCCAGGATTACAGTTCCCTGCCACCAAGCTTTATTAATGTAGTGTGGGAGTTGGAATGGAGGGCTTCAACTCAGTCCTACCAACAGAGTCACTACCCCGGGTTCTTAAAACGCCTCTTACAGTCTCCATGCGGGAAGCCCGTGACATGCCGATTATACCATAATAGTCTGTAGTTCTTCAAACACACATGCAGTTTTAACTCACTGCACGTAACAGATTTACCTCCATATTTATAGCAAGCAACTGAGACCCACCCATTCAGATCGCCATAAAGAATCTCTAAGCCCGGAGAACCTCAGACCTGCTCCACAGCTGGTGAGTTGAACAGCTGGCTCTGTGCTCAGAGAACCGGCATGCTGTCTAGCTGTACAAGCTGCTTCAGTACTAAGGGAACTCACACTATGAGGAATTAGGAGCTGTCCACCATGTTCTCAACAAAACAGAAAAGACACTTAGGGCATCTGCCTGCAGAGTGGCCTGTGAACTAGAAGCATCCACACTTCCAGTGTGCCCTTGGGCAGAGGTTGCACTGCCCTCTAGAGAGCTGAGCTCTCAAGCCTCCAGGCTCAGGTTCCTTCACACAGGTCTCCTCCCTGTCTCCACCTACATGCCCTGTTCACCTTCCACCAGGGCCACGGACCCAAAAATGGTTCAGCTGAGTTTTCCAACATGTCATATTTTCCATTTCACACAAAACTCTGCCTTGACCTCTACAGAGGAGCCTGTGGACCCCAGCCCTGTCCAGGCTCCCAGACCTGGAGGCAAAGCCCACTCACCTGGCACGTGAGGCACAGTCAGGGTTCGAGGACCGATGCTGGCAGGAGCCTTCTTTCTGATTTCCAGACTTTAAATAACACGACCTGATTTCTCCTGCAAAATTGTGAGATTTGAGCAAAGAGTATCATTCCATGGTCTGCAATGCATAAGCTCACTCCCACCATCTTCAAGTTAAAGGTGGCCCTGTCACACTGTCTGTGGAGTGACTGGCTCTGTTTCACATTTGAAGCAGAAGTTTATGTAGCAAAGGAAACCACTGAGAAAAATGTTCTGTGTACAACCTGGTACAACCTAGTACTCACTCCATCACTGCCTTTGATCTGTTTATCAGAATTGTTCTGTTAGTCAATTAACTTTTGTTTCCTTCTTTTCTTTTTTTTTTCTTTCCATTTCTTTTTCTCTCCCTGTGAGTCCAGGCTAGCCTCCAATGATCAATCTTCCTGCCTCAGCCTCATACTCAGATTACAGGCATGGGCTACTATACCTAGTATTCTTTCTCAGATAGCTCAGGCTGGCCTTCATCTCACTATGTAGCCATGACACCCCTGAATTCCTGACCCTCCTGCTTGAGTGCTGGGATTATAGGTGTGATTGAGTGGTGCTGGGAATCTACTCCAGGGCTCATCATACCCCACAGACACATAGGTCCCCAGCCCTTTACTTCACATGTTTTTCTATATTCCACTCACATAGCAGCAGGACTGGAGGAGGGCTGAGCAGGTGATTTCTGTGTGCATGCACATGGGTATTACATATAAGAGACTCATTAGGCCTGCATCTTAGATGGAGGCTACAGAGTCCAGGGTGCCTCAGGGAAGGTGAGTGAGCATGGCTGCTGGTCAAGAGGAGAAGAAAGGAGGCATCCATTTGCAGATTTCAATTAGTTCGGCTGGAGGGTCCTGAGCATTGAAGTGTGAAGATCAGCTGCTGCCCTGATGTAATCTCCTAGTCCTAAGGAGCACTTTCCTCTGGGGCTTAGGAAATGCAGTTAATTCCCTGGTGGAGACACCTGCCAAGTGGCCTTCAGACTCCAAAGTGCCAAACAGCCAAGGCCTGGCCTCCACTTTCTGGAGGTCTAGATAAAAGTGTGTGTGTGTGTGTGTGTGTGTGTGTGTGTGTGTGTGTGTGTGTGTGTGACAGTGACACAAGACATTGAGTCCGATAAGGCCACAGAAGTAAGCATCCTGAGTACTCAGTAACTGACAATGGACTGGAGCCATGTGGACAAACAGCACATGCTTTCTCACAGGCAGGTCCTAGCCTCCTTCTCACTTCCAATGTGTGTATGTTTGTGTTTATGTTGGAGTGAGTGTGTATAGAGACCAAGAAACTCAAAAGAAGTCAGGAGAGGGAGAAACAGAGGTGGTTGTGGAAGGAGGGAGAGGGAACCAGAACATGTGTAATTTCAACATGGAAGGCGAGTATGTGGATGGAAGGCAAGTATGTGGATGGAAGGCGAGTATGTGGATGGAAGGGTTCACACCAGGATGGGGGCTGGGAGATGGGGGAGAGCAGGCCAGGACTAAACCAGTGTAGAAACCCCATTAGGAAACCTGCTATTTTGTATACTGATTAAAAATAACTTTAAAAAGTTAAAAAGGATATTAGCCAAGACCCAGTCCAGAAAAACCAGAGCCCATGTCTCTTGTCTTTGGGACTCTGACCCAATCATTTGATGGGTGATTCCTCATGTAACTACTTTATATCATTTTTATGGAGACACTAGGAAAAACTATGAGGACATTTAACAAACACCTAATAAATATTTATTGGGAACTGGGCATGTGCCTTGATGAAGTCTCCACTTGGGGAGGAGAAATATCATTAGCAGATTATCATAAGACAAGAAATAACTACTGTAATAATGTAGATGAAAGTTGAGGATTGGGTATTTAGAGAGCCCAGGGATGTGGTTTTATGTGTTGAGGTAAAACCTTGTGTCAGAAAAATAAATGAAAAAATAAAATTCAAAGGAGCAAAAATCAGGCGCACCTGGTTAATTCTAAGGTTTGCCTGGAATTTTCTCCTTAGAAATAAGACAAAAAGGGTAAGTAGCATACTGCAGGTGTAATAAGGATAGCACTCGCCAAGCAGAAAGGAGAGAGCTCCTTTGATAGTACTAAAGGCAACCCCAGGACAGTCTGACTGTTATAATATCTAACGCTTAGACTAGGGACCACGCAGAGCTCCCAAGAAAGTTATGGCTGTCCCCCTTCTTGCTCTCTAGGAGTTCTTTAAGACTCACCATGCTCATCGATGAAAACGTGCATGGCATCCAGGGAAATTTCCTCCTGTACAGAGGTTTCTGGCCCACTGATGACCTGTAGTACTGAGCTGTCTTGTTGGGAAGTCACTCTGTAGATGATCTGTCTTTGCCGACTGCCCTGGAAACTTAATACACAGAAAAGCTTCAAGGATGCTGTGCTGGCTAGTTTTATGTCAACTTGACACAAGCTAGAGTCATCAGAGGGAGGATCCTCCTCAACAGAGAAAATGCCTCCATAAGATCGGGCTATCAGCAAACCTGTTGGGAATTTTCTTAATTTGTGATGGATGGGGGAGAACCCAGCCCATTGTGGGTGGTGCCACCCCTGTGCTGGTGGTTCTGGGTTCTATAAGAATCAGGCTGGGCAAGCCAAGTGGAGCAAGCCCTTAAGCACCAATCCTCCATGGCCTCTGCATCAGCTCCTGCCTCCAGGTTCCTGACCCGCTTGAGTTCACACTGCTTTCGATGGTGAACTGTTCTATGGAACTGTGAGTGAGATAAACCCTTTCCTCCCCAAGTGGCTTTTGGTCATGGTGTTTTATCACAGCAATAGTAACTCTAAGACAGATGGTGAGGGGCTGGGAAGATGACTCGCTGGTAAACTGCTCACCATGCAAGTGTGAGAACCTGAGTTCGGAACCCTAGGACTCATGTGAACAAAAGCCAAGCCCTGAGGCATGCTCCAATAATCCCTGGGCTAGGGAGGAGACAGGAGGATTCCCCAGGCTCCTTGGGCAGCCAGTGTAGCTGAACAGGTAAGTTCTAAGTTCAGTGAGAGATGGAGAGCTACTGAGATGTTCAACATCTGACCTATACACACACACACACACACACACACACACACACACACACACACACACACACACACCAGGAATTCTTCTTTACCCTCCCCAAAGCATTACAAGGAGCACCTGGTGGGACAGGCCACCCCACACTCCACACAGGGCTAAGTGACCAAGTCCTCCTTACAGTGCTGTGGTCTTGGCAGGCTCTGTGGACACTGGGCTGGCGACTGCATGGTCTTGGCTCGGCAAATCTGGTTTTCCTGGCTTTGGATCATGTCCACTGGGTTTTTCACACTCCACAGCTTCTTCCTTGGTCCTTGGGGAGGCACGATCTGGAAGATAGAGCTTTCCATGTTAACAAAAAACAGGAAAACCATCTCAGAGTTTGGGGAATAAACTATCAGCCCTGAAATATGAAAAGAGTGAAGTCAAATCATACCAGCACTTAGGAGACTGAGGCAGGAGGATAGCTGTGAGTTCCACCCTATCCTGGGCTACAGAGTGAGATTTGGCCTCAAAACCAAGCAAACAACAAAACTCCAAACTATCTGGGTATGGTCATGACTACCTATAATCCTAGCATGCAGGAAGCTGAGGCAGGAGGATCCCCAGGAGCTTGAGGCTAGCCTGGTCTACATAGTGAGATTCTGTATCAAATGACAAAGAGAGAAAAGAGGGAGAGGAGGAAGGGAGGAAAGACAGGTTTCTAGATGTTCCTTTTACTAAGTAAGAAAGTCTATAAATATACTTGAGACAGACACGCCTGTACATTTGAGACAAGTTGTTCAGGCATCTACAGTCACCATCCACTCTGCCAAGGGATTCAGAGACTCAGTGGCATCCATTACCCTGTTGAATCCCCATATGCATTACATACATGAAAGGGTCTAAACACACAAATGCTCAGCCTCAGATTTAAAGAAGATTGCAGTAGACAATCTGTTGTTGGTCCCACTGACCATTTGAAAAATCTCACCATCCTTCTAGTCACTCATTCTCTACAGTCACTCTAGCTAAAGGCAGAATAGCCCCTTGGGAAGGCAGCCATCTGTTGATTGCTACCAACTTAGAACTAATGGCTTAGGGCTGCAGGAAAAGGCACAGCATGACCCCCACTCACCCTTTGCTGGGACTACCTGAAGACAGAAAGATGTTCAGAAGTCAGCAGGTACAGATGGGAGGTGAGGGATTGGTTAAAATGTTCTCTAGACAGTGGTCTAGACTAAGGATCTTTGCTTATGCCACCATGAAAAGTGAAGGATGCACCTGGCTTGTGTGTGGACACAGGGCTCAAAAGTGTCACTATCTTCTGTATAAACTGTCAACTTTGAAGGGTCTCAGACTGGACCTGAAAACAGGGCCAAAAGGTCTGAAACTACAGCCCTGTCAACACATGCTGTTGGGGGGCAAGGAAGATGGTTCAACGGATAAGGTGCTTGCTGTGCCAGCATGAGGACCTAAGATTGGCCCTGGAACCCATCAAATAAGCCAAGCATGGTGGCACACATCTACATCAGTGCTGGGAGGTGGAGACAGGCAGGTCCCTGAAGATTGATGGCCCAGCTGAACTTGTGAGCGCCAGGTCCAATGAGTGATCCCATCTAAAAAAAAACAAGGTAGAATGCAATAGAGAAAGACACCTTACATCTACCCCTCACCTCCACATGCACACACACACACAGAGAGAGAGAGAGAGAGAGAGAGAGAGAGAGAGAGAGAGAGAGAGAGAGAGAGAAGGCATACACTGGACTAAAACTGCAGTGATGTGTCTGAGGATGTCAATCACATGACCACAGCAGTCCCTCCTTGGACTTCTTCCCAGTGACTGGAAGAGATTGCTAGCTTCTGAGTGGGTCCTGACACTAAGCATTCCCAGCACACCAGTGGCAAGTGTCTCTGGCACAAAAAAGTTTGGATTTCATTTGACAGTCTGTTAGGCAGGCAGTACTCACAGCTGTCAAAAAAACAAACAAACAAACAAAAAACCATGACACCAGAACAAATAACCATGCCAGGCCTCATCTCAGAAGAGGGCCATGCAAGGAAGCTCCCTGCACCATGCTGCCAGGTACATCTGTTCATCTCCAGTATCTTAGGTCCTCTATCTTAATTTGGGTACTCCCCAGGTCAGCATATGGGCTACCTCTCCAGGCCCCCTTAATCCAGATGTTTGCTCTTACACCAGAGCTCACTGGAGTTTTTGTTTTCCTAGACATGAAACATTTTTCATAAAATGAGCCAATACTAAAGATACCCTGTCTTAGTTAGGAGAGCTGGCTGGCAGTGCAGAGATTTAGTCCATTATTCTCATGGTGGGAAGCATGGAGGCATGCAGGCAGACGTGGTGCTGGAGAAGTAGCTGAGAGTTTTATATCCAGACAAGCAGGCAGCAGGAAGAGAGTGTGACACTGGGCCTGGCTTGAGCTTCTGAAACTTCAAAACCCACCCCTAGTGATACACTTCCTCCAACAAGGCCACGCCTCCTAATGGTACCACTCCCTATGAGCCTATGGGGGCCATTTTCATTCAAACAACCACACACCCCCCTTTAACTATCATATTTATTTTAAAGATTATTGTTCTCAAATGCCACTAGATAATCTTCCAAGTCCACCCTAAAATAATTACATCTGTAGATACAGTGTGGCATGTTAACAAGATCCTTGCAAACTTAAAGGGTTTCACTTTCCATGGAAACACTTCCTCTAGGAGGGAAGCTCGAAACTGGAGGACACTTACAAGCTTCACAAATCTCCTCCCTAAGACCACAAGCAAAATTAGGGGGTGGGGGACATTTTCCAATTGGCAGTCTCCTGGAGGAGACTCTGACCTGTCACACAGCCTGCAAGTTGTTCAAGAAACCCAGAAATAAAGCTTTAGTGAGGGCTTGTGGTGATGCAGCTGCCTTACAAGCAACAGCAATAAACTCACTGGGTCACTAAGCTCGGCTGGGGTGAGAGGTTCCTTTGGTCTGTCCTTGATGTCCTGTCTGGAGTGCTGGTGTATGTCTCCCTGAGGATAATCACACACCTATGTTGTAGATAATTCTTCCATAGATAAAATGTTTGTGTATGTAGCACATTTAGAATACAGTTTTGTAGAAATCTCTAGAAGTTAAGACTACACAAACAAAATAATGACCAGTTAATATACACAGAGATCTCTAATCAATAGCTGAAGCAGCCAGAAACCCACACATTACCTTCAGCCCCAGCCCAGGACCAGGGCTACCATGGGAGAATCAAGCCTGGTAGAAGTCAGGCCACCACTAGCAAGCAGTGCAGGAAGCCATCCACGCTCTGACATTTAGCTCCACATGGGCAGGACCTCTCAGTAACAGAGCCTCCCATGTCTGTCCCTGTTTTCAGTATTTCTAAGCAAGTAAAGCTGAACTCTCAGCTCTAATCAACTGCACAACAGTCCATGTCTGGCTTCTCCAGTCAACAGCTTCCACCTGGAGCAGACAAGAACTACCCTCCCCTTCAATCCTCACCAAGGAGCTGTGTACCACCCTCCTGGCTTTATATTGCTGCCCAAACCAGCTGATTTCTTTGCTCTGGGGAAACCTTTGCTTGTTCTGAGCTGGTGGCTGTGGGTATCTTTATTTATACACACACACTACAAAAATGAAATCAAAAGAGCTTTATTTCATTATTAGTTGTTGCTTTAGTTTGGGTTTTTAGACAAGGTCTCACCACTGACCTCAATCCTCCTGCCCCAGCCTCCGAAGAGCCAGGATGACGGGCATGCACCACTACACTCAGCTCTAAACTTTGAGTAGTGCATGATTTTCCACAGCCTTGAGTTGAAGGATGATGTGAGGGCTGAGGACCATTTGCTGCCCTTCCTTGCTTAGCTCAGCTGATGGAGAGCATCCTAAGGAGAACTAGAAGCTCCACCCCTGCTCCAATGAGATCCAAGGTCAAGCTGCATCCTCTTGTCAATCAGAGCTATGACTAGAAGAGATACTGCAGACCTCCAATGTCAACTCACACAGTCATCTTGCCACACAGGCACATTCTAGAACTGGGCATTCAGAGTACAGTAATCAATTATTCTTCAGAGATAGAATCACACACAACCATGGCAAAACTCAAGAGGTCTGAGCACCACAGAAGCCTCTCTGGTACCAACAGCCTGCAGGCACAAGACTTGTCTGGCCCTTCTCTTCTTTTCTGAATGAGATACACAGTCTAGTCCCACTCTTGAGGCAGAAAGACAGAGGAATCACAGGGACACAGGAAGAAAAGGCACCTGGAGTCTGGCTGAAGCCCCACTCCATCTGACAGGATACCACCATGGTTAACAGTTGCTGGCAAGGTTGCTGCCGGACAATATTCCTTCTCTATGGAGATATTTTGAATAAGAATGTTAAAATAGCAAGGACTCCTTGCTTAAGGTCTATATATGGCCTTAACCCCTCTCCAGATGTGATCCTGGATTTCTGGGACTCTTACAAACAAGAGTACAAACTTTTGTTTACAGTGAAGACATCTGTCATAGTTTGCTTCTCTGTTGATGTCATAGAACACTCTGACCAAAAAGCAACTTGGGGAGGAAGGGGTTAATTTTAGCATTCAGGGTACAGCCCATTATTGAGGGAAGCCAAGGCAGGGACCATAGAAGAACACTGCTTCCTGGTTTGCTTTCTCTCTGGTGCACCCCAGACTACCTGGCTAGGGATAGCATGCCCACAGAGGGCTGAGCCCTACTGCATCAATTAGCAATCAAGTGAAGGCCTAACAGATGTGTCCACAGGCTAATCCAATGGAAGCAGTTCTCCAAATGAGGCTCTTTCTTCCTGGGTGTGTCAAGTTGACACAGTTAGTCACCACAGATCTTACCTTCTCCTGTGACCCAGGGTTGACCTTATCAGATGCAGCTCCATGTAGTAAACACTGGGGACCAGGACCACCTTAGCATCCCATTTACATTTCTCAGCAACCTCTTGTGATTTGACCCGAGAAGCCACCCAAACCACTATATACAACTACTGTAAAGACACTTAGGTGTGACTCTCTTGAAAAGGCCACTCTCTCAGGTGTATACTTGTCTTTTACTAAATGCCTCTCTATTAACCACCGCATTTGTATCTATTTTAAACTTTTCCCTTAACAAATTCCAACTCTGCCATATGTTGGCTCACCCCGAAATTCCTTTCTTCACCTAAGTAATGGTCTCTGTAGGTGACAGCATGGAGCTGAGTCTCTGGCCCATGCCCTTTGGCCACTGATACTTGCTGCTTTGGGATCATCCCAATCTCAACAGCCAAGACTGATCCTCTCAGAGAACACCCACTCTGTGGTTTGAATGTGAAATGTCCTTTGCAAGTACATATATTTGGACATCTAGTCCAGTTAGTGGTACTGTTTGGGAAGTGTGGTTTGGATGGTTCCCCATGGGCTCATATATTTGAATACTTGGTCCCCAGTTAGTGGAACTGTTTGGGAAGGATTAGAAGGTGTGGCTTTGTAGGAGGAGGGGTGTCACTTGGGCTTTGAGGTTTCAAAAACCCACACATTCTCTCTCTCTCTCTCTCTCTCTCTCTGCCTCCCTCTTTCTCTCTCTCTCCCCCACCATGCTTGTGGATGAAAATGTGAGATCTCAACTACTGCTCCAGTGCCATGCCTGCCTGCGTGCTACCAGTCTCCCCACCATGATGGTTATAGAGTCATCCCACTGAAATTGTAAGCCCCCAGTACACCCTTCCTTCTATAAGTTGCCTTGGTCATGGCTTCTCTTCATGGCAATAGAAAAAAGTAACTAAGACAGGAAGGAACCATTGGGAAATGGGGTGTCACTAGAGGAAATGGGTTACTGGTGGAGGACCTTGAGGATTTACAGGTAGGCCCACTTCCTGTTTGCTCTCTGCTCCTGTTTCCCTTCCCCAGATGCCCCAGATGCACACTCCTGCCACCATGCCGTCCCCTCTATGGCCAACTACACTCCACCACACTTAGCCCACATAAACTCTTCCTTTCTTAAGTTGCTTATCATCTGTTATTCGGTCACAGCAATGAGAAATAACTAATCCAGCCTGCTGGGGGCCCACCTCCTTGCAGCCTAGCTGTAGTTCTATGAGGCTTAGTTTTAAATGTCAACCTGCAGACAGCCCAGAATCACCCAGGAAGAGAGGCATAATGAGGGATTGTTTGTATCCAGTTGACCTGCTGCACATCTTTTGGGGACTGTCTTGATTGCTTTAAGTGGCAGGATGACCCACTCAGAATATGGCTGGTACCACTTCAGGGTCTGGGCCTTCAAACCATAGGAGTAAAGAAATCTAGGAGCCAAGCATGTAGGCAAACAAGGATGAGTTTATTTTCTCTCTGCTCTTGGCTGTGGATGTGACATGTTCCTGTCTTGACTTCCCCACGGTGATGGACTGTAACCTAGAACTGTATGTAAGCTGAATAAAGCCTGTCTCCTTTAAGTTGTTCTTGGCCAGGGTGTTTTATCACAGCAACAGAAAGCAGGGAAATTTGCAATGTGATACTGCCCTGACTGAACTCAGCTGGCGATGAGTTTAAGAAGTATAGACTCTAAAGTAGGCAAACCAAATAAACCTTACAAGTGGCCTGAGGGGACACAGAAAGAGACACACGTAATTCCAGCACTGGAAAGGGAAGAGGCAGGAGGATCAGGTTATCTAAGTTATTTTCAGCTACATAGCAAGTTTGAGGCCAGACTGGGCTACATGAGACCCCATCTCAAAAAGACTGCAAAGGGGTGAGGGTGCATATGTAGCTCAGTTAGGGGAGTACTTGTGTAGTATGCACACTGCTCTGGGTTTGACCTCAGTGTTGCATAAACTGTGTGTGGTGGTGCACACTTGAAATCCCAGAACTTGGGAGGTAAAGGAGGTGAAATCTTAAATTCACAGATCATCCTTCATGACACTGAGTTCTAGCTAACTCGGGCTATGTGTGAACAGTGAGCTGGTTCACTGGGTAAAGGCACTGTCATCAAGTCTGAGGACATGAGTTTGATCCCTGGGACTCACATGGTAGAAAGCAAGACCTCAAAGTTGTTCTCTAGCCTCCACACAAATCTGTAAGATGCATCACCGCCCCCACTCAACACACACACACACACACACACACACACACACACACACACACAATCAATCAATCAATCAATCAATCAATAAACAAAATGTAAAGAACTTTTATCTCAAAGATATCTTTACCTTTCATTCATGTGTTGCCTGTTTCAAATGTAACTGAATTGGAGGAAGTTGCTCAGAGCTGCCAATATGGAGCTATCCTGAGAGCAGAGAATGGCTAGCAGCTAAGCAAACACTGCCCTGAGTGTCACAGTCAGCAGCCTTGTGCACTCACTCAGCAGAGACACATACAGAGTGGTGCCAACACCACAGCATCATGAAACTTTAAAGCTAAACAACACAGTAACTCTGGTCTAGTGGCATCATTTTGATCAAAGGGGAAACCATTTCCCTTGCAAACAAACCCCTCTGGGAAATATAGTTTGATAGTGATGAGCCCTGGAGCAGGCTGCCACCATCAGCCTCAGATTGGTATCTCTTGTACTGATCAGGTAACTCGGGAAAAGTAATGACAGTCTTTGAGCTTCAACTTTAAAGAAGGAACAACCAATGTATCCAAAACACAATGAATAAGCTGTAATTAACCCACACTTAAATTCTGGATACTTTAGAGAGGTCCTGGTACTGATAACCAACGACAGTGTTGGCAGAAGAAGTGAGTGAGGACCCTCCCAGGTAAGGCAGCTAACGTAAATGAAGGACTCAAGTCTGTAAACAAAGGGCTCAAGATCGTGCTTGACATGAATCAAGAACTACAGAAGGATTTGTTATTATGCAGTGCAACTTGAAAGTACTGGGAGTTTCCACATTCTGAAACATAATTTTGTAGAAAAAGTAAGGGTGTGTGCAGGTGCACACAGGGCAAGAGGTAAATATAAGTGGTCTTCCTGGATTGTTCTTACCTTTGTTTTTGAGACAGTATTTCACTGAATCTAGAACTTGCTAGTTCAGCTAGACTGGTTGACCAGTAGGTCACCAAGGATTCTCCTACCTCTATCTCCCCAGTGCTGGGATTACAGATACTCACTGCCATGTCTGGGTTTCTTTTCTCCATGTGTTATAGGGGACCAAATTCAGGTCTTCATGCTCACATGCAAACATTTTACCAATTGAGTCATCCCCAGTACCCAGCGTAGGGTTCTCAACAGAAATGTGCTTTGTGCTGAACTTTCCCAGAAGGCATGTCACCTATACTGGAAGATGCATCTGTTTTCCAGTTGTTGGAACTATAGGAAACAATTGCTTGTTCCCTGGAAACAAACATCCTTGGCTCCTAGAGAATCTGGAAACTCCCCATAAAGCCTTAAGTTTCCTATGCAGTGAGTGGATTTAGGTGGGGCCTCCCCACCTTCAAAACCAGAATCTGGAGATTCTCCAAGATCCAGAACTTTCTCACAGTAACATGGCATTGCAAGAGGAAACTTATACCTGAGTTCATGTGACAAGGCACAATTAGAATCCAGGAGCATACAACCATCATGGCTGTGCATGGGGTACAACCAGAACGTAAATAAGTGTGAACATACACATGAGTCTCATAGGTCTTACCCAAAAAATACCTCATTGTGGGTAGACAAATATCCTAAAACCTAAAAACACCCCAAATCTGCAACATACCAATTCCCAAGCATTTTGGATGAGGGGTGCTCATCACAGCTCAGGATCAGCACATGGAGTAAGTATGGGTAGCAGAAACAAGCAACATGGTTGGGGAGACAGCTCAATCAATAAATAATTGCCTCACAAGCATGAGGAGCTGAGTACAGATTTCCAGAACCTACAAAAAACAAAAAAGGTGGGTGCAGTGGCAAGACCCTATAATCCCAACACTGCAAGATGGGAGTTGAGATAGGCAGATCCCTGGGAGCTCAGAGGCCAACTAGCCTGGCCTGTGCAGTGAGGACCAGAACGATGAGAGACCCTGTCTGAAACAAAAGATGGAAGGCATCTGAGGGCTGTCCTCTGACCTCTGTATGTGTGCTGTGCACACTTGCACCGATTTGTGCATACACACACACACACACACACACACACACACACACACACACACACACATACACCAAACAATAAAGCATCCCCTGAGAGCTGATGCCCTAGATTGAATAACATAGGCAAAGGACAGACTGACATCCCTGCTGTGATGTCATCAGGGAGAAGTGGGTGGAATCTCACCTTCAGAATCCTGATTTGCTCCTTTCTGCTCTGCTGCTGAGTCGGGGGCCACCACTTTGGATGTATTGATGGATTCCAATAGGGAGACAAACTCTAGGAAGTTGGACTCATTTGGAATCTGTCCTTCCTTGGCTTCCAAGTCTGATTTGGACGTTGGGATGGGTTTCTCGCTGTCACTGGTCACCTCCTTGGTACTCCGGCTCAAGAACACATCAGTCCCGCTGTCCACACTGAGCACACGGGCATGTCTTTTCTCATGACTGCTCTTACAAGAGGCTGGGTCAAGGTTAGTCTGGCCCTCCCTGCTCCCCTCAGACTCATGACTCCTGTGTGTGAGTGGTGCCGGTGTGGGGCCTGGTTCCCAGGCACACCTTGGGGTGGGACTGCCACCCTTGGTGCTACACTCTCCGTCCCCAGATCCACAGCCAGGACAATGGTCAGATGACGTCAGCTCCACTCTCTCTGGGGTCGTTTCTCCTCCATTTCTTTCAGGACAAGAGATGCCTCTTCCTCCTCCATCCTCAGTTAACTCAAGGGTGATCAGAGGAATTCTGACCTGCTCAGAGTCTGCAGGACCAGAAGGCTCTGCATCAGGCCTGACACTGGTTCTCTCAGAGCTGGTTACCTTCAGGTGCAGGGAACTCTCCAGGTCACTCATGGAGTTTGGGGTGCTGCTCATGGTGATAACTATCTTAATGGGCTCATGCAGACTCCGCGGTTCCCCAGGCTGAGAGTTATCAATGAGGGTCACTGCAACCTCGCCATCAGAGTCAACCACTTCCTGGTTCAAGGGCAGTTCCACCTGACCGGACGTTCGGGTCAGCTCCTCTTCTTCGGTGGGTTTGGCCAGGACTGTGTTGCACTGGCAGCAGCTGCTGCTCAGGCTGTCCTGAGGTGATCTGCTCTGTGACTGTGCCCTGGTGGGGCCCTGGGGACAATTGGTGGACTGTGGAATCAGAGCTGAGTGCTCACTGCCCCATGGCTGGAAGGAAATATCAGTTTCTAATAAGTCATACTGGGACAACGACAGGTGTGGCAACTTCTTCAAGGCTCTTGTGTTCACCAGGCCACTCTCAGACCTGTGGCGGGCTGGGCGCCGGCCAGTGCCCCCTGGCTCTTTCCCTTTTCTTCCAGTGAGGATCTCTGGGGTTACTGGCTTCATTGGCCCTGCTGGTTTGGGAGTGGGTTCAGGTGTACGGCCCTGAGAAGCAGGTAGGCTTTCCGACTTGATGCCAGGTGAGGTAGATGATACCACTGCCTCGGGTTGATCCTCTGACAGGACAACACCTGGAATGAATGACAGGGTGACATGGGACATCTGCAGTGATGTTTAATGCTTTGGAATGAGACATTAAAACCAAAACCAAGAGCAAACACTCAGATGTGTGTGTGTGTGTGTGTGTGTGTGTGTGTGTGTGTGTGTGTGTGTTGTGTGTGTGTGTACATGAGGGTGCACACATGTGCATGTATGTGGAGGTCCAGGGTCAACCTCAGCTACCATTTTTTTTTTTTTTTTTTAGTTTTTCGAGACAGGGTTTCTCTGTGTAGCTTTGTGCCTTTCCTGGATCTCACTCTGTAGACCAGACTGGCCTCGAACTCACAGAGATCCACCTGGCTCTGCCTCCTGAATGCTGAGATTAAAGGCGCGTGCCACCAATGCCCGGCAAGCTGCTATTCTTTCAGACAGCATTCACCTTGTTCTTTGAGTCAGGGTCTCTCATTGGTCTGAAATTTACCCACTGGGCTAGGCTGGCTGGCCAGTGAGGCTCAGGGATTCCCTTGTCTCTGTCTCTTAAGTGCTGGGATTGCAAGTATGTACCACCACACTCCACTTTTTTATGTGGGTCCTAGGTATCTGACTTAGATCCTCACGCTTACAAGGATCCAAGCCATCCTAGCCCTGGGAGCTTGTTTTATGAGAGTGCCCTTTCTACCTTGGCTCCTAAGAGGTCTGTACTAGAGTAGAGACTCGCTTTTTTGTTTTTGTTTTTGTTTGTTGTTGTTTTTTTTTTTTTGTTTGTTTGTTTTTTTGTTTTGTTTTTTGTCTGTGCTGGGGCTTCAAGAGGCAGAGAAGTGTGGTCTGAATCACACACTCAGGCCTTGTGGTTGGAGAAGGATTGACTTTGCTCTCCATCACCTCATCTTGAGCGAGTTAGACTAGTGGTTCTTCACCTTCCTAATGCTGTGACCCTTTAGTACAGTTAGTTCCTCATGTTGTAGTGACCCCAACCATAAACTTATTTCCTTACTTCTTCATGACTGTCATTTTCCTACTGTTAAGAATCATAATGTAAATATATGATATGCAGGATACTGATATGTGACCCCTGTGGGGATATAGACCCACAGGCTGAGAAACATTGCAAAACCAAGGGAAACAGCAGTGGTCCAGTCAACAGGTCAGACGAACTCATTCTCCGCTCTGTGGGGATCACTGTGTGCACCGTATAACACTCTAGGTATCATCCCGGCCTCCACCTGCTCTATGTCAGCAGCACTCTGTCCTCATTGCAACAATCAAGCCTTCAGCATGGTCACATGTCCCATGGCAGCAGGACCCTCCAAGAAAGACTCACAGCTCTGACCCTTAACACCTTCACCTCAGAGCTGGAGAGGCGGCTCACAGTCAAGAGTGCTTAAAACTCTTGTAGAGGAGCCCAGCACAGCTCCCAGCACCCACATCAGGCAGCTCACAACTGCCTGGAACCCCAGCTCAAGGGGGTTTGGCACCCTCTTCTGGCCTCTAAGGACTTATGTGTACACACAGAAATACACACAAATACACATGATTAAAAAGAAATCTTAAAAAAAATGATTTCCCTGAGGATATAGGGATGATTAAATATCAAACAGTGACAACACTCTACCTTTGAGGTCTTCTACTGTCTCCTGTGCTGGCAACTCCTGCAGAAACAGAAACAAACATCCCTGTAGGAGTCAGCCCACTGCACGTCCCCAACAGCTGGCCTTCACCCTTCTCAGCCGCTCAGTCTGTCTAACTGGTACATAGGGACACCTCAGCATCTGCGCTTAAGCATTTATAAAATGGGCAAAAAGGTGCATTCTAAAACATGTCTATGTGCAGCCATCCTCCCAAGAGGACTGTGACAGAAGGGGGAGGATGCTAATTAAGAAACGAAAGCAGAAGGAGTGAGGCTTAGCTACCACAGATGGAGAGCCGGAAAGCTGCCCTACAGGAACAGTGATGTGCTGGTATTCCAAGGTGCAAGATTTAATGACGCCGTGAGGAGAGAGATGGAGTTTGCTACCAGTGGGAAGTGCTAACAATATGATGACCCCATGGCTGACTGCAGAAGACAAAAAGAAGGAAGAGTTCTGCACCACGGTTCTCAGACAGGAAAGACAGCAGGAGAGGCTGCTGGTGTTCTGGGGACACACAGTAGATAAAGTCTAGTGGTCCCAAGCGCACCTGTGGGCCATTTCCACAGCTGAAGGCATGAGAAGACCGAGAAAGCAGTGACTACATAGAGAGACCACCACAGCCACCCCCACTGGATGCTCCACGCTGGGGACTGAACACCAGAGCAACAGGAAGCAGTCACCAACCAGTGGCGAGGAATGCTGGGAGTGGGCGCTCTGCCCTCGGGAGCTGCAGCGGAGGGGTGGTGTGGGCAGGCTCCCTCGAGGCTCTTCCTTCTTGGCGCTGTGAATCTGCCTGTTATTGCTGACGCGGGGTGAGAAAGAGCAGGTGTTACCAGAGAGCCAGGCTCTTCCATGTGCCTCCCAGAGTGTTCCCCGAAGGTCCCCTTTTCGTACACAAGTCCTACATTTCATAGCTCATAAACTTTTCCCTAAAATTAGAAGAATCGCTCTCTCTTCCCCTCCCATTCCCCCTCCCCCTTCGTGTGTGTGTGTGTGTGTGTGTGTGTGTGTGTGTGTGTGTGTGCACATGTGTACCTGTGGAAGCCAGAGAGAGGTCAACCACAGGTATGGCTCAGCTACCATCTACCTTGTATGTTGAAACAATGTCTCTCATTGGTCTGGAACTTGCTGATTCGGCTAGGCCAGTGGCGAGCAAGCTGTAGGGGTCTGTCTGCTTCTGGCATCCCCAACAATGGAATTATAAGCCTATATCACCACGCCTGGCTTTTAACAGGAATTCTGGGGATCAAGCCCAGGTCCTCATGTATCCTTCCCAGCCTGGGAGACACACCTTGAGAATCAAACTATTAAAAAAATGACACAAGCATGGGGTCCTTAAGTTTCCTTCAAGCATTGATCTCAGAACCTCATTCTGTGCGATGTGTGATCTTAGATCAATGCACACTACTCTTTAAGATTCTTTGGTATACTCTGAAAAGTTAAATAACAAGACAAAACACTTAAGTAGAATACTTTGCATTGTTAAGCCTAAGCCAAATGAATTTTAAATCATAGTGTAAAGCTATATTGGTGGCCAGATATGACATCCAGATTGTAAAAATTAATTTTATTAAGTTTATCTTTAAATATAAGCAAAGTACACAAACCCAGGTCTGCCTGGAATGTCTACCTCATATGTAACCCATAAGTAGAGGGCAACTTTTATTTGTTTATTTCTTTTTGAGCCCAAATTTCATGCAGCCCAGGTTGGCTTGGAACTCACTATGCCCCTGTAGATGACGCTGAACTCCCAAACCTCCTGCCTCCACTTTGAGTGCACACATCATTATACAAGGTTTCTGTGGTGCTGAGAACTGACCCCCAGACTGTTGTACATGCTAGGCAGGTACTCTACAGACACAGCCCCACCCCACACAGCATCATTTTCATCCAAACCGAATCCTTCCCCTTGGGAGCAGGTACTCTTCTGGACACGGTTACCGTGGGTTTTTGTGGCTGGCTGTGTGCTGGCTGCTGGCTTCTCCCTCTGGCCTTCGCTTCTTTTTCTTTCGAGGGGATCGGGGCTGGATCACTTCTCCCTTGTCGAACATGAGGTGCAGGCGGTAGCTGATGAGCTTGATGATTGCAAAGAAGATGGTCACAGAGGCGCAGTAGAACAGTGCGGTGAGGGTATTTGGAGGGAAAGCCTGTGGAGAGAAGAGGGAAAAGACACTCGTGTCTGCAGGCTTCTACCTTGTTTTCAACCTTAATGCACAGCCAACTCTTCACTGAGCATATCAGGCAAGATTTCAAGTGCTTGGGGCTTTTTCCGGTTAGAGTCTCCAAGGAAAAAGTTATATTATCTGTTTACCTTTGGGTTTTCTTTGTTGTTGTTGTTGTTTTTGTTGTTGTTGTTGTTTTTGTTGTTGTTGTTTTTTTGGCTTCCCCAGTTCTGATCAGTGACTTTGATGGCCAACGTTTCGACTAAGCTCTTTGATTTTTATATATGTATGTTTTTTCACTGAAATTTGGATTACTAAATATGTTATTATAAGCAGCAGGATTCAACTCTTACATAATGTCTGCACCAATCCACACATCAATGTGCTGTTATTATGTGAATTAAAATAGGGCTGGGAACACAGATCAGTGGTAGAGCACCTGCCAAGCATATGTGGGACCCTCAGCTCAATTCCCAGCACTGAGAGAGAAAGAAACAAAACAAAACAAAACAAACTATTGAGGCTGGGGAGATGGCTCAGCCAGTAAAATGCTCACTACACAAACAGGAGGACCTAAGTTCAGTCCCACATGAAAAAGCCAGGCACAGTGGTGTGCCCTAACCCCAGTGCTAAGAAGGCAGAGACAGGAGGATTCTGGGTACCCAGCAAGCACTGGGATGCTAGCATCTCTAAGTTGCACTGCCATTCTCCATGCCACCACCCACCTGCATCCTTAAAACTACACCTGAATTTACTACTGCTAATCAATTAATCTACAAACCATGGATACTATTTACAACTCAGGTAACAATTCAGATACAGTTTTCAAACGCAACAAGGAACCATAGAGCAAATGTTTTGCTTGGCTGGTGGGATAGGTCGGTGTGTCCATACCTAAGAAGAAAATTGGGGACCGAGCCAGGCAATTGGCTGCATTAGTGACTTTTCTCTTCTCACGGCTGTGTCAGTGCCTGACAAGAAGCAACTTCAGGGAGGGGGTTCATTTTGGCTCACACTTTAAAGCATCAGTTCTCAACCTGTGGGTCACGACCCTTTTGGGGGTCAAATGACCCTTCACAGTTATTGCCTAAGACTATCTGCATTTCATATATTCATTATGATTCATAACAGTAACAAAGTTAGAGTTATGAAATTGCAACAAAAATAATTTTATGGTTGGGGGTCACCACAACATGAGGAACTGTATTAAGGGGTTGCAGGATGAGGAAGGTTGAGAGCTACAGCTTTAAAGGGATTTGGCCCAGGCTGGAGGGGAAGCATGGCAGCAGGCAGCTCCCACACAGGCAGACATGTGCTGGTGGGACTCCAAACCTCTTCAATCTTGATGAAACAGGAAGTGGAGAGTGGACAGGAAGTGGGATTGGGCTATATAACGTCAAGGCCCGCCCTCAGAGAACCACTTCCTCTGGTGAGGCTTCATCTCCCAAAGGCTCCAGAACCTTTCCAAACAGTGTCACAGCTGGGAAGCACGTGTTCCAAGAGGGAAGTCTGTGGTGACATTTCACGTTCAAACCACAGCAAATATTTTCTAGTGAAAGGCCCTTTGCAAGGATTCCTTGGGGATATTTCCTCTGGTCAGGCATTTTTCTTCCTTCCTGGTTATTAAGTACTGAGGTGTAGGCTTTATTTTAGAAAACACATTAATGAGACAAAAAAAGAAAAAAATACAATGGAATATGGTTCAGCTTTCTTCTATTCTTCTTCCCCTCCCCCATTTTTATATGCATGTATGATGTGTGTGTGTGTGTGTGTGTGTGTGTGTGTGTGTGTGTGTGTGACTGTATGCATGCTTGGCATGCATGTTGGCCTGTGTGTGGAAACTTGTGAACATGGGTGAATGTGCAGGTGGAGACCTGAGGCTGACATTGGGAATTATCCCCCATCATTCCTCCACTGTATTCACCGAGGCAGGGTCTCTCAATCAATCCCAGAGCTCCCAGACATGGCTAGTCTCACTTAACCAGCTTGCTCTGGGGATTCCACCTCTGCTTCTGGAATTACAAGTGGGCTGCCACACCTACCCAACGCTCCATGTGGACTCTGAGGATCCAAACTCTGGTCCTCCCATTTGTTCATCGGGTAACTTAACTGCAGAGCCATCAGATGGCAAAGATTTGGGAGGAAAACTAACACAGATATATCATGCAAGATAAATCTTTATGTCAGAGAATAGAAGGACCAGAAGAGTCTTAATAGCCTTCAAAGACCAAAATGTCTATATTTCTTTTCTATATTTGAGACAAATCAATAGCCATAAATATAATAAAGCCATTGTTGTTTGATCTAATGGTCTATAATTTGTTTTTTCATGGAGAGGGTGACGAGAAACTGGAGGTGAATATAATGCTGGGTGGTGGAAGCAGAAGGCGAGAAAAGGAGGGGAGCTGGGACTGAAGGAAAAGATTATGAAGAGCTGAGATGAGAAACTTCCTGAATGGACGAGCATCTCAGACCCCACAGGCCTGAGAATTTTAATGCTAGTTGCTGGCCAAGAGCAGAGTCCGAGAGCTAGAGCACTCCCCCCCTGTGTTAGCTGAGCCCCCCAATACTGGAGGTGCATTCCGGAGCTGCTGTACTAGCAGGCGCCACCTGCTCCTGCTCGCTGCTTCGAGAAGCTGAAGATGACCTGAGCTGTTGGGATGCTGGGATCAAGGTGCTTAAAGCTCAGAACAAGTGCAGGTCTGCTAAAGCCTAGAGTAATAGGCTTCTGATGTAGGGCTTGAGCTGTGAGCTCTGTGTCCTCCAGCCCAGCCCTTGGGGACCCAAGATTCCCAGTGACCAAAATTATACCTCCTTGCATACAGAGTCCCTATCCAGATAGAGTAGAAGATATCTGCCTGGGCAGATAACTGGTTACAATTGAACATCCAAAGGAATGCTGATGGAGTGGAAGAAGGTGCCAGGCACCTAGACAGGAGGACCCAAGTTTAACCCCTGGTGCCCACGGAAAATGCCTGTGTGGCAGTCTATGCTTACAATCCCAGGTCTGGAGTGTGGAGATGGAAGGATTCCTGGAACTCACTAGCCAGCCAGCCTGGTTGAACTGGGGATGGAACTGGGGATCTCCAGGTTCAGAGAGAGACCTTTTCTCAGCAAGTAAGAAGGGGAGCAATTGAAGAAGACACCCCATGGCAAAAGCTGGCCTCTACACATTCCCGGGTCACATGCACACATCCCACAGACACAGACACACAGAATGCTTCTATGAAGTCAACAGTAACAGAATACAGCTCTAGGGAGCAAAGGGCAGAGAACACTCTCTTCAGCAGAACACAGCCAGCTGAGAAAGGTTGGAAGAAGTACAGAGGTGCAAAGCCAGCATTTTGTAACTACCATTGTGAGAAGCATTTTAAGCCGGAGGAGGACAGCCACTGAATTTAAAACTGATGGCAATGAGATCTGTAGAGTTTTTAATTCACCGGCTGTGAAAAGCAGGAAGGAAATATATACTTCACAGTGCAGAAACCTGGCCAACTCCACGCCGACCCATGGCCACAGTCAACAGCAGCATTGATGGGAGTGGGAGAATCTGCCATGTCCCCAATATGCTGCACAAGGACACAGCCTGTTTTAATGTTGCCTTCCCAAAACTCTCAGTCACACATGTAACCCCCAGAAAACAGAGAAATACAAATTAAGAAACACCCTACAAAACAACTTTAAATACTACAAAAAGTAAAAGGGGTTGAGGACCCTCTAGAGTTAAGGTTTACCAAGGACCTAGAAACTGTTCAAGATCCTTGATTGAATCTTAGATCCAGAAAAAGCAAGATGCCCTACTACATAGGACATGATGGGAGAAATCTGTATAGAAGGCACACATTAGAAAATAGCATTATTTCAATCATTCTCTTCACATGAGGATGATGTGGATGACTGCCATTCCTCTTATGATACATAGTGCTGTTGTCATGCAGGCAGAGTCTTGTGGTCCATCACTTATTTTGAAATAGTATAGGTTTTTTTTTTAATGTATAAACACATAAAGTGACAGTGAATCCGATTGTCAATGTCACAGGATCTAGAATCACTTGGAAGGCAAGCCTCTGGATGTGTCTGTAAGGGGCTTTCTAGACTGGGTTGGTTGAGGTTGGAGAATTCACCCTGAATGTGGACAGTGCCACCCCATGGGTTGGGGTCCCAAACTGAATAGAAAGGAAGTGAGCTGAGCGCCAGTTTATCTGTCTCTCTTCCTGACTGAGGACATAATGTGACCAGCCAACTCACCCTCCTGCCACCAAGCCTTTCCTGTCAGGATGAATGCACTCTTGAGCTGTGTGCCTAAGGCACGTTGCCACAGCAACAAGGATGGTGGTCACTACACATAGCAAAATGTAAAATGCTAAGACTCGGTTATCCAGTGAAAATGGCGGAACACCCTTTGTACGAGTCTTACAACTTTTCTGAAGGTTAGACTTTTTTTCCCCAGACCAACAACCAGAAGCCAGGGATGCTGGTACACACACACACACACACACACACACACACACACACACACACACACACACCTGTCCTCTCAGCACTCAGGAAGTGAAAACAGGAGGTTCAGAAGCTCAAGGCCAGCCTGGGCTACAAGAGACTCTGTCTCAAAATGCAAAAGCAAAAACAGTAGCAACAACAACAACAAAAACCCTTGGGGTTAGAAACTAATTCATGTCCTTCCTCAAACTTGTATTTGTACTGAGAGTTGGACTCCAACCCCTGGTGGCTAATCCGTTCTATAAGGTCTAGCCCAGCCAATGTCTCCCGACATGTCCCAACAACCTCCCTGTCACATGATAATCCTACCTCTTTACTTCCAGCAGTGGACAGACACCTGACTTACTCACCGTGAAGTCCTTCCCTGTGCTGGGAGCCCCCCTGATCTCATGGCTCATCTGTATCCTTCTCTGCTTTGAGATTACATCCAACAGACTAGCTGTCCAGACACATCTTGTTACCACCACTCTCTGGAAGGGCCTCCACCTTAAAAACTAAGGTCTAGGTAACTCCAACATCAGTCTAATAAGCTGGTAAGCCCAGGTCCAAGCCAAACTGATCCAGACTGACTTCATATGTACTGTCTCATTGAACTCCACTGCCCCTACAAACTGGTTCTTGTAGCCCATAAGATAGCTCAGTGGATAAAGGCACCTGCCACTAAGCCTGATGATCTCATTTTGATCCACTGAGCCCACATAGCAGAACTCCTGCAAAGTGTCCTCTGACCTCTCTACATGCCTGCAAGTACACACACATACACACTCCACACACCACAACCCCCCTACACACACACACACACCATACACACCACACACCTCAACCCCCATACCATACATAGACACACACATCACACACATAGATACCAAATGCACATATATCACACACAACACACCACATACCCACACATGTCACACACACACCACAACCCCCCACACCACACACAGATGCACACATCACACACACAGCACACCACACAGATACCACATACACACACACACAGAACACACCACACACATATTACACACACAGCACACAACACACACATCTCATACACACACACATACCACCACCACACACATCACAGACACACACATATACCACACATACACTTCACATACACAGCACACCACACACCTATCACACACACAGCACACACGTGCACACACACAGTACACCACACATACACAAATAAACAAAATGCAAAGATAAAAGCCTGGTTGTATTCTTTCTCTTGTACTGTAGCTGAGAAAATGAAAAGCAAGAGTAGATTAACTTCTTTCAAGGTTCCAGAACTGGGAAAAGCTGGAACCAGAAGTCACCTGAGGCAGCCTGCCTTCAGAACCACAGCTCTGGACAAACTGCCAGAAAAAGAACCAGATCCTGGGCATGCCAAGCCACCAGACATCTCAAATGTCAGACTTGGGACCTGTCAGCCATGCTAACTCATTGAAGACTTTGTGGAGGAGAACACGGTCACATGCTGTTTTAGGGGTAAAGTCCTTCACAGACACATCAGAATTGACTTCTAGCTGGGGTTTAACAGCAGACAGCTTTTTAAGGAAGGTTTGTCATGGCCTCAACTACCTATGTGTTTAAGTGACCTACCAAGGTCATCTATGTGATCTCTCAGCAAGCATTCTCTAGCGCCCTATTGGGGTCTATCCTGGAGGAGGAGATGTCACACTGCTCTGGAATACGGTGTATGATATTTATCCACTCCTGTATTTTTCTTTCTTTTTTTTTTCAGACTTCTCATATACCAAAGTGTAGAAATTGCCAAGCAATTGATGGTAGAATCTGCCTTCCTAAAGCAAAACAGGAAGAGAGGAGAGGAGAGGAAAAACAAACAAACAACAACCGAAATCAGGTCATCTAAGAGAACTCGGATTGCCTTTTCATTGTGACTGTGCACGATGTGTTATAGCAGATCTCATCCCGAGCCATGAGGCCTAGGGTTGGGTACCCACAAGCCAGTCTCAACAGTTCCCACCGGCAGGACCTGACTCATGCAGGCAGACTGCATCAATTCTTAATGAGCCCACAGTCCCCAAAGTCCTAGCTACTTCTATCCTCTGACTCCCTGGTGTCCTGCAGGACTGCTGTCCCACATTCTTCGGTCCCTACTTCTCAAATCGCTGCCCCCTTCCCATCTCAGGTCTAGTCTGTGGCTCCCCATCCCCTTCCTTCTTTCTCCTTCCAAACCTCTCTCCCTCCTTCCTTCTCTCCCCTCTCCTCCTCTTTTCCTCTTGTTAATTTCCTTTCCTCATTTACTTCCTCCTCCCTATTCCCTTCCAGTTTCTTCTTCTTCTCCCCAGCCCCCGCCCCCATCCATCCCTAAGCTGGGGACTCACCAGGTGCAGGGCCAGTGGCAGCAGCAGCAGAAACAGCCACAGGTAGAGGTGACAGCTGTTGGTGAATTTGCTATGCTCAGGGTCGTGGTACCAGCCCCCTGTGAGCGCGGCCCACACGCCCTGCCTGAGCAGCTGCAACACCTGGGACGCCATGCCAGGGATCGTGCGTGCCCTGGGGCTCAGCACCCTGGGACTCAGTAAGGTGATGTGTGCCGGTGAGCTCCAGTCGAGCCCCCGCCCCCGCCGCCGCCGCCCAACGCGCGGCAGACGCTGGACAGAGCGGACCGGTACAGCGCGGTGCTGCAGCCGGCCGGGGTTGCCGGGCAGGTACGCGCCATGTCCAAGGGAAGGAGGATTTTCCCATCATGCTTCGCGATGGCTGCTCAAGGATGCTCCCGCGGCTCCGCCCTGTGCCCACCCCAGAAGGAGCTCAATCCCTCCCTCTCCCTTCTTGGTGGCTGGGGTTCAACTAGCCTTTCTCCCTGAGTCTCCGAGGAGTGAGTTTGCAAGGTGTGAGAACCAAAAATGTTCCCGTGTGAGAGTCACAGACAGGAAACTCCTTGGCTTTTGATTTTGTTTTGCCACCTGCACC
Organism: Onychomys torridus; assembly: GCF_903995425.1. Taxonomy (NCBI): domain Eukaryota; kingdom Metazoa; phylum Chordata; class Mammalia; order Rodentia; family Cricetidae; genus Onychomys; species Onychomys torridus. Next base: position 90,116,342 of record NC_050447.1, on the reverse strand, counting down.
CAAAGGTTTGTCTAACCTCAAGTCCCAGGCTTGCAGCACGTAAGCAATTTCCTCTGAGCTCCACCTGAGGGGCTTTGGTTCCTGTGACCTTGGCGGACCACAGAGCAAAGGCTCTGAAGTTTTATGCTTGACTTGATCTGTTCCCACTGACTTCTACTCTGACTTTTATCCTTCACCCCCAGTTACCCACTTGGGCACACAGAGGCGACAACCGTCTTTCTGAAATAATCTTTGGCGCTTCAATTAGTCACTGGTGTTTTACATTGTTTTATTTTATTTGTGAGGCAGGGTCTCACTCTGTAGACTGTATTGGCTTGGAAGGGATTATATGGCTCAGGCAGGCCTGAAAATTCATGGCAATCCTCCAGAGTATTGAGATTACAGGCATGAGCAACCGAATCTCCTTCTCTGTCTTTTTATGTGTTTCCTGAACATCATCTGGGATAGCAATCTACCATTTCAACTAGGAGGAAAGACAAGAGGAAAAGAAGAGGAGGGCGAGAGGAGAGGAGAGGGAAGAAAAGGAGAAAAGTAGATTTTTATGTGTGGCGCTAGGTGGCACTAGATCGCTGCTAGAAAAGAGAAAAGCCCCTTATTAGTATTGCCAAACAGGCGAGGATTAATAAACAGGGCAAATTCGAAAGCTTGTCTGCAAAACGACGGCTCCAATTTTCACCTAAATTTGTTCACTTCTCACATAGGTCAGTGTATATTATGTGTGTCTTGTGGAGATATTATTGCTTATTTTAGGTCTTGTATTTCTTAATTTTCTATATAATGAGGGTCCCTGAAGCTCAGGAGAGAAATAATGGAAGGAAGATTCTGACTTTCAGTTGAACAAGCTTTAAAGAAATAAGGAAAGGACTTTAAATATTAAAATAATGTGCCATAATCTCCAACCCACAATGAGATAAAAAAAAAAAAGAACAAAAATTAGCTTTAAAATAAATCCTTGGTCATTAAGGTCTGTAGCTATAGAGTAAATAGCTGATGGACTCATTGTCCCCCACAGACAAGGAGAATACAGCCAATGCCGCTAAAACCAGCTGTTCCAGACTCCTGAAATGCAATAAAGCCACAGACCAAGTGGGAAACCATCTATTAAAAAAAAAAATTAATCGAAGCAACACAAGATCCTCTGTTCCGTGTTCACAGGGGCTGCCTTCTCCATCCCAGGGCCAGTGTCGTGAGGTATGGAGTGACAGAGAGGACCACTGGTGACAACTTGACTGTGCACAGAGACTCACAGGGCTCTGCAAGGGAAGCTGCTGGATAGGTGAGTGCGAGCGAAGCATCGTGTGTGTGCTGCTCCCGTAGTCCCGACAGCTGCTTAAAAGGACAATTGCACAATGTGAAAGTCCTAAAACGGTGGCTGGTGCCGTGGCTCAGAGGCTTAAAGCACTTTCTGCTTCTTCAGAGCACCAGAGTTTAGACTCTGCCGATTCTGCTCCAGGGGATCCAACACCTTCTGGCCTGCAGGGCACTGGGCATGGACACATAAGTGCAGCCAGGACACACACAAAATAAAAATAAATAAGGCTTTAAAAAACGTTGTCATCTCCAGTTACTAGGCACTTAACAGTCACTGAATCTGTGCTCTAAGAAAAGAAATGGTGTGTGTGTGTGTGTGTGTGTGTGTGTGTGTGTGTGTGTGAGAGAGAGAGAGAGAGAGAGAGAGAGAGAGAGAGAATCTGTGCTTGTTTTGTTTAGCAAACTATACAGAAAAGAAAGAATTAGTTTCAAAGCAAAATACCAGACCCTTGAATGGTCTCAGAGTGCATAAGCTGACTCCATAGCCTGAGTATCCCCTCTCACACAGGAAGTGACCACAGTATAAATGAGCTCATGTCTATTGTGTTGGGTCACCAAAATGTGTGGGATCCCTTGGTAATGACAGCTTAGCCCTGTTCAGTGAGTTCATGAAGCGATGAGAATCAACTAAACTTTGAAATCAAGAAGTAAGAAAAGGCATCAAGCCTAAGGAAAACGGCTGGGAAGTTTCAGTGAGTGTAAATTCACACACCAGAGAGGAGGAAACCCTTCAGAAATAAAAACTAAACACACAGGCTAATGGTGTGTCCTAGAGGTGTAGGGGGCCATAAAATATGTCAATCAATAGCTAACCTCAGCAAAGATAGGGTAAGCCATGAATACACCGGGATGGAGGGTGGAGAAAACTAATAGAAAAAAGACATAGAAAGAAGACAAAAGAAAATTAAATAGAAAAAAGACTACAAATACGTAATTAAATGCAAGGGTAATGTTATTCTTCAGAGGTATCTTGAAGACACGTTAGCTGAAAATGCTAAAGGAGCGTGTGGGATTGGAGAGATGGCTCAGCAGTGGAGAGTACTTTCTTTTCTTGCAGAGGACCTGAGTTCAGTTTCCAGTACTGACATGGTGCCTCACAACAATCTGCAGCTCCAACTCCAGGGCATCTGACGTCCTCTTCTGGCCTCTGAGGGCACTGGGCACACATGGGCATGCACACACATGCATAAAGAAAAATAAAATAAATATATTTAGAAGGAAAATGCTAGAGTATTCTATATGTGTTTTTAAAGTATATGCCAGTGTTGCATGTTTAGCTACAGCAGCCAAAAAGCAAAGTCAGGTGGATATCTAGGAATCAAGGCAAGTCTGGTCTACATTGTGAGTTCCAGAACAATCAGAACTACATAGATAGAGAGACCCTGCTTCAAAAATAATGTGTATGTATGTCTATGTATGTATATATGCAAAGTATTCTATAAATGATATATATTTGTACAAATGTGTCTCTCATGTATAGTTATATCTGTTCTTGGAGAGATAAAATTAAACTCTGAAGCAAGAAAACAGATGGCCAGGAGATGGAGGGAATGTGGGACAGAGAATCAACTTTTGTGTGGGCAGCCTCTTAAAAACAGTTTTTTTTTTCATATTTTTCATACTTAAAATATGTATTAAAATGAAGTAATATTCACACTTAGATTTCCTGGGCTCCTTTGAGGTAGATTCTAAACACACCTTTTAACTCTAAAATTAAAAGATGAAGAAAGATGATTATGAGAATAATAAATGAATAGGAGTAAACCAGTTTTTTCAGAGGCCAACTGGGAATCAACCCTAGTGGGAAGGCAGATTTCCAGTACCCAAGGTAATATTAAGGCGAATTGATATGCTGGATAAATGAGCTGGACTCAAACCTCACTGTTGAATGACACCAACATGTGCTAATATTTCTACAATGAATTTAATTTTAAATCTTGGGTAGTAAGGTTGCAAGTTTTGAAAGACAGTTTAACTGTATAAATAAAAAAATTGTTAAAAAAAAATAGTTGACAGGTAAGAAAATACCCCTGCAAGCAACACTCATTGAAACTGCTTACTTTACTCTGCTTCCTGAAGGGGGAGTCACAAAGATTGAGAGGGTGTCAAACAGCCATGGGATGAAATGACCAAGCAAACAAACACATGTATTTAAAAATATGAATTTTTTTAATGTCATGTATCCCTGTGTTTGCCTATGTGTATGTATGTATGTAAGTGCACCATTTGCACGCAGGAGCCCGTGGAGGTCAGAGGAGGCATCGGACGCCCTGGAGCTGGAGTTACAGGCAGTTGAGAGCTACCGTGTGGGTGCTGGGAACTACACTTGGGTCCTCTGCAAGAACACTCCTTGCTCTTAACTACCGAGTCATCTCCCCGCTATTGGAGCAAACAAGTATAAACAATGGTTACATGTCTAGAGTATGCTACTATTTTTCCAGTATGTCGCACTCCTTATGCTTCAGGATGATAAAAACCACCGTAAAGTAACAATAGCATCCGGAAAAAAAAAATGAAGAAGGCCATAACATAAAGCTGACCATCACAAATACGCTGGCCACCATGAAGCTGACTGACATAACACTGACCACATGGCTTCGGGCCTAGATGCTTTCACAGGAAAAGCAGTGAATACTGAGGCCAGAGGAAAGCAGCTCCCAGGATAGATTCACACAACCGGGTTACACCGGGTGTGCTCCTATTTATTACAAGGGATGGGAAGGTCAACTGGGCCCACTGGAGAGTTCCGAAGAAATGCTAGGTATTAGAGAAAAGATGGCTTTGTGGATGAGACTTACTCACTAGCAAATGCTGTATATAGGAACTAGAAAACAGTGCTTGGATTTTGAGCATTTCTCTGAAAGCCACAAAAGACTTGCTTATTTGTCCTCATTAATCCCCACAGTCAACATGTGCGTGTGGGGAAGGTATGTTGATAGCCTCCTTTTGTTGTTGTTTGTTGAGACAGGTTCTTAGGTAGCCCAGGCTGGCCCAAACTATATAGCCAAGGATGTCCCTGAACTGCTTTATCTTCCTTCTTCTACCTCTTGAGTACTAGGATTACAGGTCTGAGCTGCCAGGCTTAGGCAGTGCTGGGGATCAGACCAGGGCTTCCCGAAGCTAGGGAAATATTCCACCAAGTGTGTCTCATGCCCAACTCTTTCTCCTGTGTCTACACATAGATTTCAAACAAAGGCTGAAGTTCTCTAAGAAGGTCTGTAGTCTGACTCTTGCCGCTGTGTCTAGTCTAGTTTAGGGAGTCCACTCCCACCTCAAAGAGCTGATATTGGGGGCAACCCTCATTTCCACCAAGTGAGTGAGATAAACGGGCCAGACAGGAAATCTATGCGATGCAGAAACCTTAGCAAGCAAAATGGGGAGTGTCCAGTTTTTGGAACTCAATAAAAATAAACAAAGAAACCCATACAAAGCCTGTCTTTGTAGAGGCTCTCTCTCTCTCTCTCTCTCTCTCTCTCTCTCTCTCTCTCTCTCTCTCTCTCTCTCTCTTTGTGACTTCAGGTTAGTACCTGCAGCACATTGTAAAGAATCAGTCATTATGTTTGAAAAGAGTCAAGGACATTATTTTTTTAAAAATGCAACAAAAATTGAAGGAGCAGGTGGCAGGTGGACAGACTGGTGCCGGAGTGGAGCCCAAGGTCATGAGCACTGTGATTCTGCACCTAAAGGGATATCAGCCAAGGTGGAAGGATGGCCTTGGCCTTCCGGGTGCCCTCAGCCTTTCACACTGTAGCAGTTTAGTGAAGTGGTCCATTGTTCCTTTCCCCAGCCCTGTAGTAATCTGTAACTACAAGGCTCTCTATCTGCAGGGCTGCAGCTTGGCCCCAGGGATTAAAGTAACAGAAATCTTACAACTCAGGATGACTCTGTCTCAGGCAGAGTGCCAGTTGAAACTGAGAATAAACAGCAACTGAGTCACAGCCTTCACTCAGCAATAGATGCCAGTAACTAGCTACTGTTATTGTTATTTTGATTCATTTAACTCCACATCTTTAAGTATGTGAGAATGGAGATGGGGTGGGGGGAGCACCCACTAAATCACAATCTCACATTAGAAAAACACCATGTGCTTCACAATTAACTAAGAAACAGAGAGCTCCAGAAAATAGCAGCATGCAAACGCCCCGTTGCGGTGCTGGCTGTTTCTTTCACTCAGTACTCGCTCAAATCCTGCCTCCTGCATGAGGCCGCTCTGTCCACACTTTTGAAGATCCCCACTGGCTCCTGTTCACGCCATCTCCTCGAACTAGTCTTGATCCATCATTCCCTGATGTCTTTTCTGTGTTTAAGCCAGGCGTGGGGGCAAATGTCTAGAATCCCAGCACTTAGGAAATTGAAGGCAGGAAGGTAAGGAGTTCAAAGCCAGTCATGGCTACTTAGTGAGTTTGTGCCTAGCCTGAGATGCACGAGAAGAGAAGAGGAGAGGAGAAGGGAGGGCAGGGGAGGAAGACAAGGGAGAGCAGGGGAGGGGGAGGGAGGGGAGGAGAAGGGAGATAAGGTTTAATTTGGGGCTGTGAATACAGTTTAGCAGTAAGGAGCTAGCCTAGAGAGTTCAGTTCCCAGCACACAAATAAATCAGTAAATATTAAGTTCTTGTGCATAAATAAGTAAGTTCTAATACATGGTGTATTCATTTGTCCTGTTCATTTTTCATCTAATTCTGGTTAAAATACAAGTTCTGTGATGGCTGGCACTTTGCCTTCTTACCTTTTCTATCTCAAGCACCTAGAGAGTGCCTGCTGTCCATGTCTTCCTGTCTGTCTGTCCTCTCTGTTACAAACAAGGTCAGTGTATTTTCTTGGTTTTAATTGTGGCATTGTTCACAAAAAGTAAGAATACTGGTAACAAGAGGATGTAAGTTCCAATTAATCTCTGGATACATGATATACTTTCCAAACGAAAGTGTCCTGAAGGGCTGGAGAGATGGCTCAGTGGTTAAGAGCACTGGCTGCTCTTGCAGAGGACCCGAGGTAGCAACTACCTGGCCCCTCAGCCATCTATAACTCCAGTGCCAGGGGATTTAACACTCTTGGCCTCCGAGGGCACCAGGCATGCAAATAGTGTGCAGATATATGCAGGCAAAATATTCATATGCATAAATTAAAAAAATATTCATACACATAAGATTAAAGCATCATGACTTATTTTATTTTTTTGGTGCTAGGCATTGGATGTGGGGTCCTGTGCATGCCAGGAAACACTGTACCATTGAGGGACATCTCCAGCTCTTAGCATCATGGTTTTAGGGCCTTGGAAGTTCCCCTTCCTACCTTATATCCTAAACATCTTGGGGGATAGTTTTAATTTCAATTGGAAGAATGAAAATGATCTTTGATTCAGGAAAAATGCAAAGTATAAGCAAATACACACACACACACACACACACACACACACACACACACACACAGAAAGAAATATGCTGTGGATTTTCTGTTCTAATAAATAATAGGTTCCACCATGAGCAAAAGTAACATGAAAATAATGCTGCTATTGCTTAGCACAGATGGAGGGCTGTGGTTTGGAAAGTTCGGTGAATGCTGGAAACAGCCCTGGGAAAGACACTGCTGCTCCACCATGTTAGAGAAGGATTGATTGAAGACCAAAGACGAGGTTTTATATGGCACTCCCTGGTCTGCTATCAGACTCCACTGCTCAGCATAATGCTGTGTTTCCACTCATGGTGGGTCATATTAAATTACAGCACACAGATGAAACACACACACACACACACACACACACACACACACACACACACACACAACCACATATACACATTGGGTCTCAGGCTATCCATATATCCAGAAATAAGCTTAAGATAGACTATTTCTGGCCGTTAGAGAAAAGCCAGCATTCCTCAAGAACCTGTGAAACAGGTTTTGAGTCCCCAAGAAGGAGTCAATTCCCTGACCTCTGGCAGAAGGGACATATGGCTCTCCAACATACCATATACCTGTGGTATCTATCAGTGTATCAAAAGCCACGCTGGCCTCCAGGCTCCCTCAGTGTCACAAGTAGCTGCTATACATTTCAGAATCCACACTGGCATACTAGCCGGCCTCACTTCCTCTTCTACTAGCTCTCTGTATAATCCACATAACTGTCAATGAGATGCTCTCTCTCTCTCTCTCTCTCTCTCTCTCTCTCTCTCTCTCTCTCCTCTTTGTCCCCCCTCTCCCTCTCTCTCTATTTCTTGGTCTCCCCCCTCTCACTATGTTCTAGTCTCTGTCTCTTGCTGTCTTGATATCTTTATTATTCCCTCCCACTCTCCCACTTCCCTAGCCCTGGCCATGTTCAGTCTGCTTTCTTTTCTCTCTGCCCTGGACTCTTCCAGATATTTCCTTTCTCTTATTCACAATAAAAAACTCCCACCTCCCAATAATGGAGAGTTCTTGTCAACAGTTGTTTTACTTTGCCCCTGACACCACACACACACACACACACACACACACACACACACACACACACACACACACTTGACTTCAAGATGGGCAAAGGCAATCCCACTAAACTGTCACCTTCCTGCAATTCTGTTTTCTGAATAGAAACATAAAAGGAAAAACGGGTGCTGTATATAAGTAAATATTGGGGAAAACATTTTTCTACCCCTAGCAATCTTTTTCAGATTAAAATTTTAGATTACATTTAGGGTACATGTGTGTCCAGTCAAACATGCATTGACACACGTGGAGGTCAAAGGTCAACTTGAGGGATCAGTTTCCTCTTCTACCCTGTAGACCCTGTGGATTAAACGCAGGTCATTATGATGAACCATCTTAGTGGCCTTACCCCCCCCCACCCCAGATTTTAAAACACTGCCTTGTAACATGAATTGCTATGTTTAATATAGTGGCTGTTCTGTTCTCTGACCCCCCAGGTAAGTTTATTGGGGTGTACAATATACCAGCCATACCCCTCCTGCCCCCAGGTCTTGAGGAAATATGTTTCTTACTCCTTGGCCCTGTCTGGCTTCAAGTTTCTCCTGAAATTCAAATACAGACTCAGTCTTAAGGTCATCTGTACTCTGTTTTCCTCCTCAGCTTTTTTTCCGGCATGCATCGGTCCCTGTTGTTGAGTGGCATCAGGGCTGGCCACATCATGTTTCCAGGTTGTCTCTGTTCATGTTCTCTTTCATCTCTCATCCACCCTCCGCCCCCGCAACAAGGTCCCACTCAAGCTCCTCTGTCCCATTAGAAACTCTTGTTTGGAGGGTGGCCAGCTCTCCTAGAGTTTCAGTACTGACTATCCTGTGACTAGGAGCTCAGGGCAGGTCAACACATACTTGACATCCCTTGTTACTGATACCCTCTCTTTCACCGCTTTACAACCTCCTATGACCCTCGAGACCTGTGTTTATCCTTGGAGTTATTTCCTCAGGCCTGTGTTGACCCTCTCAGATCCCAAAGTCAAGGACAATGAATTTTCACTGTCTCCATTTCCTCACCCCAGCAGTTCTTGGTTTGTGTCTTTGAGACCAAGTCTCTCCATATAGCGTACACTGGCCTAGAACTCATGATCCTCCTGCCCCTACCTCCCAAGGGGCTGGGACTGCAGGTGTGTGCCTCCAGGACCAGTTCATCTCTTGTGTATTTGGTTTCTTTCCCCCATAACACTACACTCATTCCACACTACAGAAGCAGGTTTTTATTCTTATTTTTAATATTTATTTATATTCATGCCTGTGTGCCTATGTGTATATGCACCATGCATATGCAGTACCCATGGAGGCCATAAGAGGGCATCAGATTCCCTAGAGCTGGAGTTACAGGCAGTTGTAAGCCCTCATGAGTGTTGGGAAACCAACTCACATCCTCTGGAAGAGTAGCCAGCATTTTTAACTGCTGAACCATCTTCCCAACCCCACAGAAACTGAGTTTTTAGACTTTAAGCTCTCCCTTCATTGGCAACATTCCCTCCTCTTCCTCTGCAGGGCCCTGGCTCCTATCTGAGTACAGAGTGTCCTTGACAGAAGCTGTTAGCTGTAATGACCCATGGAGTTCCTATCAGATCAGAAACTGAGGTGGAAGCTGGCTACAGAGGAGGGTGAAGTCACTTCTTAGCCTGCACCTCTAAGTCTTTTCATGGAAGTCTTTGCCAACAGGCTTCTATGCTGGTGATTTCATTTTATCCTTGTGCCAATAGAGTTTCCACAATCCTTTTCTTTTAGGGTGGTTCACTCTCAGCTTCATCACATGAGTCTTGACTTCACTACTTGTAGATAAAAATCCATATTGCTTGTCAGAGGCAGAAGGCAATTGCAGTGTAAATATTAGAAAAGCAGAAAAGTTAGGGCTGAAGAGATGGCTCAGTGGGTAAAAGCACTTCTCACAAAAGCAGGAAGACTTGAGTTTGAATTCCCAGGACCAAATAAGATGCCTGGTGTAGCCATCTCTGTAACACAGTTCATCATGGGACGATGGGTGCATCCCTGGGACTTGCTGACTGCCAACCTAGCTCCAGGTTCAATGAGAGATCCCAGGCATAGGATGGAGAAAGGTGATATCAGATGCCTTCTTCCAGTCTCTGCACCTGGGCACACACATGCATCTCTCTCTCTCTCTCTCTCTCTCTCTCTCTCTCTCTCTCTCTCCCTCCCTCCCTCCCTCTCAAAAGTATATTCATAAAAATAATAGAAAAGCTGGAAAATGTGTTCGTGAAGGGGGTCCTGGCAGACATCTGCTTGCTCTATTAGGAAATGCTGAACTTGGCTCGATGTCGGCTCACACTCATAACCTCAGCATTCAGGAGGCTGAGGCTGGAACATGGCTGTGAGTCCCAGGCCAACCTGTGTTCTAAAGTGTGTACAAGGCCAGAAGGGGCTATGTATAAAACCTTGCCTCAAAAAAGAAGTATTAGTATTGGTACCAAGCACTATTTGAGAATTACTGTGCAGTAAGCACCCTCCAGGTTTTTCACGGCCACCTCACGAGGAAAACACCACTCACTGCCATTAACATTTTACAGATGAGCAAATTCAGACACCAAAAACAAACAAGCAGACAAACCAAACCAAACAGGGAGCAGCAGAAACAATACAAACCTCCTTATAAGGAGGCTAAGAAGGCTTTAGTATTAAGACTCATCCTTCTTTGTCACTGCTCGGGAAGCTTAGTACATTCTCTTGATTTTTTGGTATGGTTTTGTAGCTGCATTCTCTATTTGTTTTAAGCTTCATCAGTTGCAGCACCCTGGCAACCTGTAGCTCACAGGGGCTGCTAAGGCAGCTGAATGAAAAAAATAGATAAAAAGGAAAGGACATACAAGACGGCTCCTAGGTATGGTGGAGGAGAAAGTTTATTATAGATATGCGGGAGAGCACAGCCAGAGGCAGAGACAGGTGGGAGAGTCCAGAATGGACGTTACCAGACTGAGCTAGGCCTCGTGGGAGAAGGGAAGGGAGTGGGGAGAGAGGGAACCAGATGCAGAAGCCAGGAGGCCAAGGGTACAAAAGTGTGGGTAACTAAAATGTCTGGGCTATACAGGGAAGAGTAGCCACGTCCTTGGACTAGAGAGTTCAGGGTAGGAAGGAGGTGGGCTAGGCAAAGGACCCTGCAGCAGGCAGGAACTGAGGGATGCCAGGAGAACCGGGCGGCCAGTGTCCGCATTGACATGTTAAATAGGCACCTCAAGCCACTTCTCGGTGTGAAATTTAACAGTAACCTACATCGGAGCCAGTGGGTGCACCAGGCCAGGTGCGACCTGGGGATCCCTGACACCAGAGCGCTGCAGGCACAGGGTCGCATCAGCTTTCGGGGTTATTCGACTGTGGCTCGCTGCACAAGGGCATCTGGAGACTTTCCATGCTTGTAGCCTTGATGAGACCAAGCATTCCTAGCCCAGAGATGAGCATCTGTTGCTGGGATGGTCTGTCACTTTACATCTGGAGCGCAAGGGTCCTCTTTTCTCTATCTTCCTCTTTACACAGCGGAGCCCATCCATTCTTATGCATCAACATATCTTTAACTTCCCGGAAAGCTCTAAGAGGTCCCGGGCTTGCTCCGCCCTCCGGGCCACGTGAGCGCGGCTTTTCTAGGCCCAGGAGCGCAGCGGGGACGCTGGAGGGCGGGCTCAGAGTAAGACACAAATCGACGTGAGAAGGATGACAGTCTGGGGGCGGGGTCAGAATGGACCTAGAAGGCAGGTGCAGGCCTTGAAGGGCGGTAGAGGGGACCGAGTGATCCAGAGGACCGTAATAGACTAGGAGCGGGTTGGGCAGATCCCGGAGACAGGTTCTCGCCGGCTGTGTCCAGACCCCTAAAGAACCTGTAGACGGTGGCTCCGGGGTGAAGATTCAGGGTCACTAATGAACTCAGAATGAAGGGATGGGCCGAGAAGGCTGGCACCAGGGCGAGGTAAATGAACCTTGAGGTGTGGCTCCAGGAGCACCAATGAACTTGGAGAATGAACTTGGGAAGGGTGGGCACCAGGGAGGGGCTAATGACCTGGAGGGGTGGATCCAGGGGCACCAATGAACTTGGAGAATGAAATTAGAAAGGAAGGGCGGGCACCAGGGGTGGAACCAGGCAAGCTTGGAGGGAGGACCCGGTCTGGGAGAGCAGAATTGCAGGGACAGAAGTGTCTACTTGGCGGAATGGATATAAAGGGGGCGTGTCAGGTCCAGGAGGCGGGTTCAGGTCAGACTCCTGAGCTAGTTCCAGGGGCTAAAGAACCCGGAGGGCGGGACGGGCATTAGGGCGGGTCTAATGGACCTGGAGGGTGGATACCAGGGGTGACGAACTCGGCCGAGACAGGGCTGGTGCCAGGGGGAACCTAGAAGACAGAGTCGCCAAGGGAGGCGGGGCTGGGGGGAGTCTACTGGGGAGCGCGCTCGGGAGTCCACGGCAGGCCCAGCACCGCCACCCGGCTTCTGCGCCAGCGGCAGAAGGAAAGAGCTAACCAAACAAGGGGCGGAGCTGAGGCCAAAGCCCTCGGGCAGTGGGCGTGACCTCTGTTGTCCCGCTCAATCCCTGCACCTCTTCCCTGTTGGTTTGGACCGTTGAAGCGCACCGTTGGAGGCCAGGGAAGCTGAGGTGGTGGCTAGGACTCTTGGTCCACTAGCGACCTCTCAATCGCCCCTATGGCACTGCCTGGAGCCGAGGGCACGGCAGACACGCCACGGTCCCCAGCCCGGGGCGACTCGGGGTGCTCCTCCTCCGGGATGTGGGCCGCACTTTACGACTATGATGCTCGCGGCGAGGACGAGCTGAGCCTGAGGCGCGGCCAGCTGGTGGAGGTGCTGTCCCAGGACGCCGCGGTGTCAGGCGACGAGGGCTGGTGGGCCGGCCAAGTGCAGAGACGCCTGGGTATCTTTCCCGCCAGCTACGTGGCGCCGTGTGGCCCGGTGCCGCCGCCTGCGCCGCCCCTGCCGCAGCCCTGCTCACCAGTGCATGTGGACTTCGAGCGCCTGGAGCTCAAGGAGCTGATCGGCGCCGGCGGCTTTGGCCAAGTGTACCGCGCCACTTGGCAGGGCCAGGAGGTGGCGGTGAAGGCGGCACGCCGGGACCCTGAGCAGGACGCGGCGGCGGCAGCCGAGAGCGTACGGCGCGAGGCGCGGCTCTTCGCCATGCTGCGGCACCCCAACATCATCCAGCTGCGGGGTGTGTGCCTACAGCAGCCGCACCTCTGCCTGGTGCTGGAGTTCGCGCGCGGCGGGGCACTCAACCGCGCGCTGGCAGCCGCCGCACCAGATCCCCGAGCTCCAGGCCCGCGCCGCGCACGCCGCATCCCCCCGCACGTGCTGGTCAACTGGGCGGTGCAGATCGCCCGCGGTATGCTCTACCTGCACGAGGAGGCTGTGGTGCCTATTTTGCACCGTGACCTCAAGTCCAGCAACAGTAAGTGAGGCTAGACCCAAGGGAAGGGGGTGACAGGAGCAAAGAGAGGGGTCTGGTCTGCCCAGGACTCTGAAAGCGGGAAGACAGGCCCTGATAAACTTGCTTTAGGTCGTTTCTTGCTACCTTGGCGTTATTACCCTTGGGCATCTTTTGAAAAGACAGAGACCGGCTTGGTGGTAGGTAAATTCTTGTTACTCTCTGAACCCGCAGGAAACCCCAGGGAGTGTTTATGTGTCTGTGTAGGTCTCCCATTTCGTTTGCACAGGACTTTGCCGGCCCTGACCTTAAGTCAAGTATGTCTAGCCTGCTGGCCACCATCAACCCCCTCCCCATTTCCTTCCACTTTACAAGTTTCTAATTCCTTTTTCTGGTACATGCTGCAAACACAGGACTTAATGCATTCCAAGCAGGCACTTCTCTGGGTGCTTTGCCCCCCATATCATCTCACCATGCACATGGCTTCTTGTCCTTTGGGCTTCCCCCAAACCTTACCATTCAGATGTCTCTGTATATGAAACATGACTTTACTGTTGTTTGGAGGAATCTTTTCTGCAAATCGGAAGTGCCATCTGGGCTGAGAACAAGTGCATGGATCCTCTACACTACTGGAAACCTGAAATATTTGGTTGGTGTCAGTTACCTTATCTATAAGTCAGAGTGGATTTTCCAGATGTTAGCAGAAAGCTGGCACGTGATCTAAACACAAACTCTATTAAGATTTGCTGTGTAAGCACGCTAGAGGATTGCTGTTTGAGGTTGCCTTTTCCCTTGTGAAGAGCCTTCCCCTCCTAGAGTGAAATGGAATCTCTTGCAAGACTAAAGGATTCAACCAGAGCTGGTGCTGACCAGCCAGTGTTGCATGCCAGACCTCTGAAACCTGTTGGGACAGGTGCTAACTGGAAGGACATCAGTGTCTTCTGCAGAAAGACAGTAGCCAGGGGAATAAATGGTACTTTCTTTATATGCTAGCACGGGTTTTCTTTTGCTATCCTTCAGTATAGAAATGTATTTGAGAGTTGCAAACATACTCTCTCCATTATGCAAATTATGAATAAGCTGAATGTTGTAGCTACACATGAGCATTGGATGGCCCTCAATCTCTTCCCCTAGCCTATCTAATTTAGGTCTCAGCTGTTCCAGTGATGAGTGGCGAGTCTAAGGAAGCATGTCGTGAAGAAGTGGAGTGGAGGTGGTCACTGTGTGTCTCAGCTGACTGCATGAAGGTCCCTGGAGTGGTTTGCTTTAAGAACTGTGTCATACTAATGTGCAACATGTTTTTCTCTTATGTGTGTGTATTTATGTATGTCCAGGTGCACATGTGTGAGGGGGGTGCATGTGTGTGCTCCTGCATGTGAACACCTGAAGTAAACCTTGAGTGTCCTTCCTTAGGGGCCTTATACCTTTTTAGTGGGACAGAGTCTCTCATGTCCCTGGAATTCACCAGATTTGGCTAGGCTGGCTAACCCATACAGCTCCAAGAGTTCTCCCGTCTAGGCCTCCCCACTGCTGGGATCATAAGAGTGTGCTGCCAGGCTGGACTTTTTATGTGGGTTCTGAAGATGAAACTCAGGTCCTGTCTTGCACTTATACAGAAGGCACTTTACTGAGCCATTCTCCTGCACAACAGCATGATCTTCAAGGAGCTTATTTATGTAATACTTCATGGTTTCTACTATCAACTGTTCTTAGTTCCTAAAGTATGTTGTCATTGAGAGTAATATGTATGTAGCCTGCTGCCACAGAACAAGGTAAGACCCCACCTGTCCTGAAAGCCTGACCCTGGAGGGCCTCTGCAGAACAATGATAGTGCATAATACTTTCCCCTCCTCTGTAGGAGCTCCATGATAACGCAGACCTGGCATTCTGCAAGTTAATTCTGTCCAAATTCATGCTCAAGATGCATCAGTCCTTACACCAAAGGTTCAAGGCTGTAGCTACTGCTTCTGCATTGTACCCAGCCTGGCTTGGTGGATGGTTCTTTATTTGAGTATGCATTTGCAAGCACACACATGTGGAGACCAGAGGACAGCCTCAGGACTTTTCCATTCCTCCAGTACCTTTTACCTTTTGACTGAGACAGGATCTCTGACCTAGAAACTTGCTTATACTAGACTAGGCTGACTGGCTGGTGAGCCTCAAGATTCCATCCGTTTCTTTCCCTGTGCTGTGATTACAGGCATGCACCAGTCTTCCCAGCTTTTTGCACATGGCTTCTAGAACTCTCTCTTAGGCAGACATGATTGCAAGTGAGTGCTTTACTGTCTGGGCTATGTCACTAGTCCTGGCTCGGTGCATCTTGAGGGCCACATCGCATATTCACAAGCAGTTTATCATAAGCAGTTTATGTCTGTCAGGTGTAGTTAAAGCACAGGAGGGCAAGGGAAGCTTTGCTTACACTCTTTCACATAAAAGGTGAACTTTTAACGAATCCCTAATACTTTGAAATCATTCTAAAATAAGAAGTTAAATGGTTTCTGTTGACACCAGCCAATGTGAGACTGCTGCATGTCTGGGAGACACTTTGTACTTTGGAGGCAGTTCCCTCCTAACTTAGCTTTTGGAAATCTTTTGCCCTTAGAACAAATCTCTTCAAAGACAGACGAGGCTTCCTTTATTTTAAAATGTTACAGTTGTAAGCAGCAGATAGAGCTCAGTTCCTAGGGTGCTTTCTTAGCATGGGGCTCCATCTCCAGGACCCCAGAAACTGGGCATGGTGGCAAATTCTTGTGATTACTGTACTTGGAATGTGGAGGCTGGAGGGTCAGAAGTTCAAGGTTATCCTAAGATACAGCTTGCGCTATATAAGACCTTGTCTCAAAACACTAAAAAACTTTAAATAAAAAAGCACTTTAAATGGATTAGTTGGCCAAGAGTTTGTTGTGATGTCACCATAATTGTAATTAATTAATTAGAATGAAAAGAGATAGTTGAATGTGGTCTACAGTGTTTAAATGATGATGAGGCGCACAGGGCTCTGTCCTTGATGTCTGTTTATCTGTTTAGTGAACAAATGAGGTGTTTTAGAATTCCCTCCAGTGCTTTACCTTCTCACTCTGACTGTGGAGTGTAGCAACGTGGCTTCAGCAGGTTGTGTTTGACTGTATTGTTTGCTGATGGTGGTGGTGAGTTACTGACTGCACACAGGGCTTTGAGTCAATATTGAGCTTTATTTCACTCTGCAGTCAACCATCATGACTGCACGGTAGGAGAGGGCTCACACCCCACTCGGGGGAGGGAATTACTGTTTAAACAAATGCTTGAATTTGTTGGAAGAGTCTACATGCTTTTTTCTTCTTTCCTTTCTTTCTTTCTTTCTTTCTTTCCTTCTTTTTTTTTCTTGTTTTTTTTGAGACAAGGTTTCTCTGTGGAACAGCCCTGGCTGTCCTGGAACTCACTCTATAGGCCTTGAACGCACAGAGATCTGTCTGCCTCTACCACCTGAGTGCTGGGATTAAAGGCGTGCACCACCATAACCAGCAATTCCCTACCTTTTGACAGACTTTCTTTTCTAGTGTGTATTAAGTCTTACTACTTCCTGGGGACTTGTCTGTGATGAAGCATCAATCAATCAAGGACAACTTTTGCCCTTTCTGACTGATAGCTACAAACTGAAAGTTGAGCCAAAGCTACAGGGGTGTGTGTGTGCGTGCGTGTGTGTGTGTGTGTGTGTGTGTGTGTGTGTGTGTGTGTGTGTAGGCCAGAGGAGTCAGTCTTAGGTGTCATTCCTCTGGATGCTGTACCTTGTATTTTGAGACAAGGTCTTCCCAATTTGGCTAGGCTTGCTGGCCATTTGGCCCCAGGGGTCCGGCTGTCTCCACTTCCCCAGAACTGGATTATAAGCAAGTGCCACCATGCCTGGCTTTTTCATTTGGGTTCTGGGAGATAAAACTCTGGTCCTCACATTTGCACAGCAAGTCCTTTACCCACTGAACCATGCCCCTGTGAACCATGCCCCTGTGAACCATGCCCCTGTAGCCCTAAAGTAGCAGCAGGTTTTGAGCTTCATGGTGGTAAATTGATGCTGGGCCCCAGACTCCTAGGGAGCACAACATGGAGCAAGCATGGCTGGCTGAGCTGTCTGTCTGTCTGTCCTTGTGCCCTGCTGGAGAATGAAACAAGACAGTTTTGAGGAACCACAGAAACTGCCCCTTGCTCCACAGGGATGGAGCCCAGGGTCTCCTGAGAAATTCTTCATTCACTCCCTGAGCTGCATCCTCAGACCTCCTTCTGTTTTTATTCTGAGGCATAGTTGGCCATGTAGTGCTGGCTGGCCTTGAAAGAATTCTGTAGCCCAGGCAAATCTTGAACTTTCAAATCCTGCCTCCTGAGCAGCTGAAATGATAGATCTGAGCCAGCAGACCCAGCAGGTTTTATGTATACATTCAGAGAAGAGGCAAGAATCAAACAACACCTTGTGCTCCAGGACACATTTAAACCTCCTTGGCCCTTTCAGGGTCACAGGGACACTGTGGCAAGGCAAGGGACAGTGACAGTGTCTCTGCCATCAGAGTCCAATGTAAGGCCTGGCAGTCATGCTGGGTTAGTGTTAGCATGTCTGCCAGGTAATAATCAAGCTGGTGAGAGAGAGGGTGGTGGTGCAGGACACAGAGTAGGGGCACAGGAAGCAGCCTGGGTGGAGAGCTTGAGGCCAGGTACACATGGTCAGACCTGTGGGCTCATGGAACTCTGATGCCTTTGCCTGGGAGCCTGAGAGCATTTTGTGCCCAGAACTGGTGTGATCTGACTTGTGTTGTTTATTTGTTTATTTATTGTATGTGTGTGTTTTCATTGCTGGGTGGAACACAGGGCTAGTTTGTGCTAGGCAAGTGTTTGCTATACAAGTGCTCCACCACTGGGCTATATCCCCAGCCCTGACTGATGTTTTTAATGACTAGCCAATAAGCAGAAGGGATCAAGGTAGGTGTGAGGTGAGTGAAGGCTGTCATTGCTGTCCCATGAAAATGGCTTCCAGGAATCTAGGGAGAGGCTTGAGACACACAGTGTAGTCCTTGCTTGCTCACGCTAGCATGCGAATGTTTAACATTATCGGAGTCTTCAAGGGTCAGAGCATTAACTTAAGGTCACTCAGATCTAAATTTGTTTTGTTTTGTTTTGTTTTGAGACAGAGTCTGATGTATAACAGGCTGGCCTCACCTCTGTAGGTAGACAGGCATGACCTTAAACTTCTGACCCGTCTGCCTCTACTTCCTGACTGCTGGGATTACCAGCATGTGCCACCACACCCCTTCATGCAGTGCAAGAGTAGGATGGAATCCAGGGCTTGCTGCATGCGAGCCAAGCACTCCACCAACTGAGCCATGTCCCTAGTCCTCGATCTGAATATATCAGTGTCATCTCCTGGTGGCTGTGTGACCATGGTCAAGTTACAGAATATCCTGATTTGTGGCATTGTGTACAGAAATCCTCTCTTGGAGACTGACTCAAGTCCTGTGGGAAAAATCTGTTCCGTGGTTCTTAACACTTCAAAGGCAGTTGGGTAAACATTGCAATGGGGGCAAACGGCACTATAAGGAACAGTAGCAGGTACAGGTGTGGCTGGATGGAGAGGCCAGGATGGGGCGAGCTTGTGGGAGGAAATGCTTCCAATGTGGCCAGGCACCGAGCCTTGATGCCATGCGAGGCTGTGTGTGCACAGGGAACTTAGGAACAAGATGCCATTGTCTGCTTTATGATGGTGCAGTCAGAGATTGCCAGATAGCAGCAGTGCAAAGAAAATGACCTTCGGACATCAGCTTCACACACATTGTTGATAATTTATGAACAAATCACTGTATGCTTTGACTTTCAATTTTCTGGAGAGTTGGAGTGTATTCATTTGGTACACTGCCTGGCTGAAATGTTTCTTTTCTTTTTTTAAAAAATCTCCTTTCTTTTTTATGTTAAGTGTATAGGTATTTTGCCTGCATGTATATTTGTTCACCAGGTGCATGCCTGGTGCCCACTAAAGGCATACGAGGCTATCAAACCCATAAAACCAGAGGTACAGGTGGTCTTGAGTCACCCTGTAGATGTTGGAATCAAACCTTGAGTACTCTGGAGGAGCAGCCAGTGCTCTTAACCCCTGAGCCACCTCTCCAGGCCTCATTTTCTTGTATGTGTGTGTAGTCTGAGCATCTGTCCACCTTGGTTTTAGTTTTTGAGGGTCTCTCATGCACAGGTAATTCACTGATGGAGCTGTCTCTTCAGCCCCCAGCCTGCTTTCTATAGGTGCCTCGACTGTTAACATGCTGAGCTGATAGAAACGTCCATATAGAGTTCTTATGGAATGAGCTGTGAACAGTTTTCCAGGGCAACAGAATGCTGTTGCAAAGGCTTGTCTCATGCATTTGGTTTGTGAGCGATGGGGCGGGGGTGGGGAGTGGGGGGTGGGGTGGGTCTATTTTAGTTAACTGTATCTGGTTTTCTTTGCAGAAGTCTGTCTTCTTGCACTTAGTAAGCACATTCACACACACACACACACACACACACACACACACACACACACACACACTGGTTATTTATTGACAGTATATTAGGTGTCAGGAATCTTTCCAGGCTCTTGGCTCTCTATAGTGAACAAAGGGGAAACAATTTCTTCCCCTCAGTGTGTGAGACAGACATTAAATCAGTTGGTTGCTGAACGACGCTTAGTCTAAGGTCTTAGGTTGGAAGGGTGGTGACAGTCAGGTATGGTGAGCTCATGCTTGGAATACTAGGATTTGGGAGGATGAGGCAGGAGAATTGCTAGGAGTTTGAAACAGCCCTGAGCTACAATGAATTCTATATCACCCTGGGCTACACAGTGTAAGACTGTCTGTCAAAACAAAACAACAGCAAGAAAGCTGGGCACGATAGCATGCTAGCATAGGCAGGAGAGCCAGCCTGGGCTACAAAGTGAGACCATGTCTCAAGCACAGCAAAGAGAATGCGCTTTTGTCAGGGTGGGCAGCAATGTTCTGGATTGTCCTCCCAAAGAGTGGACTTTTAGGAAAATCCCATGTCTTGAATTGTGTTTTTGTGGGAGGGGAAGGAAGCTATGTCAAGGTTCTTAGCAGGAAGTTGGCATGGAGGGAGGGAGTGAAAAGAAGAGAAGAGAACACCTGTCTGAACCCTCGGGGTCTGCAAAGCTTTGACTTGTCCCAGGAGGGTTTGAACAAAGCTGTGTGTGGTCTCGGGTATGTTTTCGGTTCTTTGGATGCCATGGGCAACAGTGTGAGAGCAGATGCAGAGGGTCCTAGTTGGAGTGAAAACTCCGTGGGTCAGAATGAGGGAAGGAAGGGGGTCAGGAGAGCCAGGGGAAAAGAGGACACAAGCAGGAATAGCTCGGAGGCAGAGGAGAAGCAAGAGCAAGTGGGGAAGGGGTTCTCTAAGGCTGGTGGAGGCGGGGCTAGGGCTAGGCTTCTGGAAGCAGTGTGCTCTGAGGACACCTGCTTGGCTGTGATTATTTTTACAGCCTCTTCCTTTGTGACTGGGGTGTGATCCTTTCTCAGGAGGGCAGAGGTGAGTGGTTTTACCCTTGGCAGGTGATATAAGGTGACAGAGCTTATGATAATTTCCCTTCCTCCCAACCATTCCTCGCATACAGTCTTGGGTATTTGGTTACCCATTCAGCCAACAAAGACACAACAAAATACACGAACATGCCAGGTCCAGTTGCCATGTTCTCAGCACCCACAAGGTGGCTCCAGTTCCAGGGCATCTGACTTCCTGTTCTGGCCTCTGAGGGCACTGGGGAGGTACATGGCACACATACATACATGTGGACAGAGCATTGACACGTACAATACAAATTAACCATTAGAAGAAAAGAGAGACCTTTCCATCAAGTTAGGGGGAAGGCATCAGGAAAGGGCTCTTTTTGTTTGTTTGTTTTTGTTTTGACAGGGTTTCTCAGTGTAGTTTTGGTGCCTGTCCTGGATCTTGCTCTGTAGACCAGGCTGGCCTCGAACTCACAGAGATCTGCCTGGCTCTGCCTTCTCAGTGCTGCAATTAAAGGCATGCACCACTGCCGCCCAGCTGAAAGGGCTCTTTATAAATTCTTCAGTGCTGAAGCAGGATCCAGTTGGGATCCCAAAGATGATGGCTCATGGTCCATAAGGAGTTCAGAGAGCCTGGCTTATTGTTGGAGGGTTTTCACACAGTGAGCAGGTGCTGAGCGGTGGGGACATGGAGACGATGCTGTGGTTTTTTATTTTGTTTTAAAATTTGCAATGACTGGATACCAGAATTGTTAGAACGTGGGGTTTGTGTGAGGAATACAAGAAAGAGCTGGAAAGATCATGTCAAAGGGTGGCAGATAGACCTGAAAGCCAGGTCAGACTCAGGCCCTTCTTCCATGGCTCAGGATTGAGAGAGAAGAAATACAAGGATGGTACATTAAATGTAGACAGCTCCCTTCCATCTCACACCCAGTGCCCCCTAGCGTGTGCAAAATGGACATTCGTGAGGTGACCTTGTGACCCTAGACCGAGATTAATGGTGCTTGTAAATGTGTTCTACTTTGTTCCTTTCCTCTACCTGTTGATTTTTTTTTTTTTAAATAATACATTCCTAGTTAAAGATTAATTGAGACCCATCTGTCTCACACATAGAATGGAGTCTGGATTCAGTGACCCCGTAAATGTTGGAGAAAACAGAATGGATATGCTGTAATTGCTTTTAAAAAAACTGCTTCATGCCACCAAATTCACAAAGGCCAAGAGGAGACTTCAGAGAGGCTGGAGGACTCTCCGCCTCATGGTTGGGTGGCGGCCAAGCGTAAGGCCTGGTGCTGAAGAATGGCGCCCACAGACAAGGCAGAGAGCTCTAGCTGCAGTCTCAGAGAAGGCCTGCAAAGGCCCACTGCTTGGCTGCTAAGGAGAATGAATTCACGTTTCTGAAGCCAGAAAGCCCACCTGCTGGATGCGGCTCTGATCCAGACGGTCAGCCCCATCTATGGCCGTTCTTACTTGGAGGGACCGGAAGTGAAGGAGGCCCAACCTGTGTGCACCCGAAACCTGGCGAGACTTGGAGGGAGGCCCAGGTCTAACTTACCTGTTGAGGTGGCAAGTTGTGGTTTCGGTCACATTGCCCAAAAGATAAGGAATTTCAGGAATTCTGCCATGCCAGTTGGAAACGGAGTCCCACACAATGGGCCTTTCATGGAGCCCTGGCCTACAGTTGGTACCGAGGTGTTATTTTAACTTGTTTTGTGTTGATCTGGAGTGTGCAGTGCCAGTTGCTAGGGGAACTTTGGACCCGGGGAAAGAGAGGCTGGCTTCTAAACTGTGACAGGACAACTGCTAATTGCACAAGCCACCCTCCTGCTGCGTAGGAAGGAAGAAGCTTGTTGCTGGCCAGAGCCCTGTTCTTCCTCCCAGCTGCTCCGCTGTGTTCAGGAGTCTGTGCTCTGGCCTTCACATGTGGTGTGGATCTGGAGACAAGGCAATTTCCAGGTCCGCTTTCATTGTTGCTGCTGCTGCTGCGTCTTCCGCATTGTGACTTTTCTCATTGTTGTGATCAGATTCCAGATAAGGCCCTTCCGGGGCGCGGGTTTATTTCCGTTTATATGGAGACAGATCAACTCCACCATGATGGAGAAGGTCCAGCAGCAGGAGTGTGAGGCGGCAGGTCACTTCTGTCCGTGGCCGGAAAGCAGAGTGTGAACCGGAAGTGGGGCCGGATCAAGCCTCAAGGCCCGCCCCTTCCAACACAGGGCTGACAGTTCAGGACCAAGAGTTGAAGCACATGGTTCCGTGGGCGGTCATTTCTCACTCAGACCCCACACCTTCCTGTACACTTGTTACAAGAATGAGGTAGTAAGTGGAAGAGAGTCCGTGAAATCAGTTTTACAGAACGGCAAGCCTTTGTGATCCCTGGGCCTTTGCAGAAGGATCATTGTTCCTTGCAAATGAAGTTAGTGGTGGTTTAAGGGGTGGAGGGGAGGGAATAGAACCTGGTGAAGGAGTTTGCTTCCGAGGTTAAGGGTACCCACTTAAAGGATCAGGGGCTGCATCACTTTTTAAATAGGATTTATTTTTTCTTAAAATTCACAAGGACAAAATAGGCTTTTAGCTTACAGGGAAGTACTGTTCAAGCACCCATGCAGTCAGCAGGCGTTTTTGGTTGCTTTGTCTCCTGGGGACAACATGGCATGGCTGGAGGATGTCAGAGATCTTCCATACAGGCACACCTCTGTGTATAGCCCTGGGATCTTGGGTGGCATTTTTAGGCTATAAACTGAAATTTTCATTCTTCCCTGACTGACTGGCACATTAAGAGCTGAACTGTGTGGAAATAGCTCTGCTCAGTGGGAGATGGCTGATGATATTTTTACTGTTAGCATGGGTGCTATATCGTTGATGGAGCTAGCCCAGCATATATTGAGGTTTACAGAGTTCAGTGTTGCTGTGGGCACTTGGAGCGATGGCACAATAGTTTTTGGAGTTAAGTTTTATGTGTAGTTGCACAAAGAAATGCTAGATAAAAGAAAAACTAACACCCCAGTACAAAAGCTGGGCAGGCATCAGCAAGTGTGGGCTGAACTGGGTGGTCTGCCTCTGATGGGTTTGCCTTCTGAATTTCCAATTTCATGAAGTCATGGTATCTCACAAATTATCTCCATGGGTTCAGACGTCTGTGAGAGTCTTGCAGAAGATGTTTGATAATGAGCTGTGTTAATATGTCATCTATTGGTGGCAATCTCTCGTGCATCCAGCAGGAAAGACACTCTGCTTTGATTAGGATGGAATTTCTTGGAGTGGAACATTTAATTTTCCTGCTGTGTTGTCTTTGATAACTGATCCTAACTGAGATATCCTGATAAAAGGCTCTTGCCCCCAAGAATTCTTTACTTTCTGCAGAAACTGCGCTGTGCTGGACAGTTTTCTTAAAACTTTACCTGGTCCTGGCTGTGCACTGCTGTAAGCTAAATAAAGTGTCAGAAGGCAAATTCATTCTCCTTGACTCTGGCAGCTGCCATGAGATTGTATTTTATTTCGTTTACCTGAACGAGCTGACGTTATTATGTTCACATGTCAGTACCACAAACACTTCATCTTTAAATTCTACTTCTCCCCTCCAAAATCATTCTTTTTGCTAGGAAACTGGGGCGGGGTTTCCCTGTCAGGCTCAGCACTGTGCCCTCCTGGTGAAACAGAATAAAAAAAATACAGAACTGACAAGGAGGCCCCTCTTCTTTCATCTCTCTGACTGAGTCATGCTGGCCAAGTGGGCACCATTGCAGGGTGAGTGGGAGTTCTCAGTCTTGACTGCCCAGGCATCATGGACATGTGACTTCTCCCATGGGTGTCCTCATTCCAGGAACAGATCCCTTGGATATCATTCCAGGAGGAGGAAGGCCACTCCCATGGGGTGCTGGGATCATACTGGGCGGGGAATGTTCTGGAGACGAGGGAGAGGGGAAGAATCATGACCCATGCAGGAAGAGGAGCAGAGAATGGAGTTGGCGGCAGCTTTCCTTGTTGACATGCATCTGAGAGCCATGGGTAGAATAATACTGCAGTCAGAATGCAGGCCTAGGCTACCCAGTCAAGACTGTTTTAGATGCCACGGAGAAAGGCTGAAGATGTAGCTTCGTGGTAGAGCACTTCCTTGTTGCACAGAAACTCCAGGTTCAATCCTTGGTATGGTGAACCAAAGATAGAGGGTAGTGGAAGGCAGGTGTGAATACAATCACGGTGTGTGGTATACAAGTATCTGTGGTCAAATATAGTTTTTAAATGGAAAGAGTTAGACTATAAAGCATAACAAAAACTTGACAACCCGAGCTGGGAGTGGAACCATGTGCTGAGGTCTTTCCCACCCTTATCCCTGCAGTTTTGCTGCTGGAGAAGATCGAACATGATGACATTTGCAACAAGACACTGAAGATCACGGACTTTGGGCTGGCGAGGGAGTGGCACAGGACCACCAGGATGAGTGCCGCAGGGACCTACGCCTGGATGGCTCCTGAGGTCATCAGGTCCTCCCTGTTCTCCAAGGGCAGTGACATCTGGAGGTGAGCATAGGCCTTGCCTTGTCTATCTGCAACCACGAGTTGTTGTATTTGATCCATGGGGGCTGCAGGGCTTCCTGATTCTGCGGTGAATAGCAAAGTGCTTATGAGTGTGTTGACCCAGATGTGTGTTGTGGAATATTTGTTTAACTATGTAAAGATGTGCTGCATTTAGTGTGTAAAGGTGTGTTGCTGGTTTACCTTGCCTGCCTAAGGCACCTGATTGGTCTAATAAAAAGCCAAACAGCCAATAGCGTGGGAGGAGGTATAGGCAGGACTTCTGGGCAGGGAGAGTAAGTAGGAGGAAGAATTTAGGCTCAGAAAAGAAAGAAAAAGAGATGTCAAGGAGACACTAGGGGCCAGCCAGCCAGCCAGACACAGAGGAAGCAGGAAAGTAGGACATACAGAATGATGAAAAGGTAAAAAGCCCCAAGGCAAAACGTAGATGAAGAAAAACAGATTAAAATAAGTTATAAGAGCTAGTGGGACAAGTCTAAGCTAAGGTCCAGCATTCATAATTAATAATAAGTCTCTGTGTCTTTATTTGGGAGCTGGTTGGTGGCCCAAAGAATATTCCAACTGCAGATGTGATGACAGAGAATATTCCTTGGCTTTCTGTCCCATGATCTGACCTCTGGGGTAATTAAGTTAAAGGAGCAAAGTTTGGTTTGGCTCAGGGTTTCGGAGGTCTCTGTTCATGGATGCCTGGACCAAATGTGGCTTGTTGGGCTAAACTGCAAGTGTTTAAAATACTTCCACTGGTTTTTGCTCCTGATCCGAGTTGCTGAAAGCAGCCAGTGATAAACCATGCCACAACGCCAGTGTTGAAATTTTCTCTCTCAGATTACTGCGTCTCTTGCCTTCAAATTTCAGCTTCATTCAAAGTCTCAGGATGTGGGCAAAATGTAGACATTGCTGGAACATAACTCAAGTGGTTTGTAGGGTATTTTCTGCCAGAGTCCTCATGAGCAGAGCCGTTACTGTCCATGTTTCCTTCAGCATCCTCATCTTGGGTCCCACTAGAAGTAGTGACTTCAGAACTCTAGGCTTTCTCTAGTTCCTTCTACACACTTTACCAAAGGCTTCTGAGGATTCAGGAAGTGGTTCAAGGGCAAGCTTTAGAGCCTTCAGGTGCCACTGGCAGATAGACCTGAAATCCACCCTGACTTTGGTTTCAGTTATGCGAAGATGATCCAAATTCTCAGTGAAAGTTGCCAGTTAGGAGAGGAGAGATGCCTGACTGGTGAGGTCAAGTGCCTGAGACCAGCGTGATGGCTCTGTGGGTCAAGACCCTTGCTGCCAAGCCTGAGTCTAATCCCTGAGACTCAGATGGTGGAAGGAGAGAACTGACTCCTGCGAGCTGTCCTCTGACTTCCACTTGCAAGCTGCGGTGCTCACTTGGATGCATGCTAAATTACAAATAAATGAAAAATGAAAGCCAATAAGAATGGCAATTGTGCAGGCACAATGGTGTGTACCTATTGCCAGCCACTCAGCAGGCTATAGAGGGAGATCCATTTAGTCCAGGGTAGTCTGGGCAACACAAAAACTCACGACAATCTTTTTTATGACTGTCAGTGTAAAGTCTAATGAATCACCTGGAGCAGTGGTTATCAACTTGTGGGTTGAGAACCCTTGGCGGCCAACATATCAGATACTTACATTATGATTCATAACAGTAGTAAAACGACAGTTGTGAAGTAGCAATGAAATAATTTCATGGTTTTCACCACACCATGAGGAACTGTATTAAAGAGTCACAGCATTAGGAAGGTTGAGAACACTGCTCTAGAGTAACAGAACTTGGGGGGGGCGGGGGTTTAAAAAAAAGTATCCGTATAGGTGTTTTACCTGAATGTATATCCATGTATCACATGCATGCAGTGCCTGTGGAGGCCAGAAGGGGGCATCAGACCCCCAGGACCAGAGCTGTGATGTGGGTGCTGGGAAGAGGACCAGAGTCTTCTGGAAGAGTAGTCAGTGTTCTTTTAACTGTTGAGCCATCTCTCCAGAACCCTTCTGCAGAGTTTTTGAGATAGAGTTGCACTGTGTAGCCTGGAGCTCATAATCCTCCTGCCTCAGTCTCCTGAGTGCTGGGATTGCAAGTGTGCACCATCATGTCCAGCTGTTCCGGGGTGGAGCCATCCCCCCCCCCCCCCCCCCCCCCCCGGGAGAGCAGTGGCCTTGGGTCAGCCGGAAGTGCTGATCCCAGTGGGAGTTGAGCCAGGGTGGGGCAGGCTCTGGAGCCCAAGTCACTAATGGGAACTTTGCTTTGCAGCTATGGGGTGCTGCTATGGGAGCTGCTCACAGGCGAGGTCCCTTACCGTGGCATCGATGGACTGGCTGTGGCATACGGGGTGGCCGTCAACAAGCTCACACTGCCCATCCCATCCACCTGCCCTGAGCCATTTGCAAAGCTCATGAAAGGTATTGTGCAGACCCAGTCTCAAGAGTCTAGGGTCAAGGAAAGTTGTGCATAGAAACAGTAACATTTTCTATTTTTTTTTTTAAAGCAGTATATGTGCTAGTGAGTGGCTTAGCACATAAAGACATTTGCCACCAAGGCTGACAGTCTGAGTTCAGTTCCTACATGGTAGAAGAGATCAGATTCCCATGGGTGGTCCTCTGACTTCTAACTATATGCAGTGGCACACCTGAGCCCACACATATAAATCAATGAATAAACAAACAAATAAATGAATAAAATTTTTTAAAGCAAAGGAAATAGTCATCTGGATGCAGTAGCTCACATGTCAGTAATCTCAATATTCAAGAATCTGAGGCAGAAGAATTGCTTTGAGTTTCCAGGCCAGCCTGGGCTAATAGGAGACCCTGTCTCAAAAAAAAAAAAAAAATCCAATTGCTTTTAAGTGTGCTTTTCTGAGAAAGTTCACCTCTGCTAGAGAGGTGAATCATTGGCATTTCCAGCTGTGCAACTCAAAGCCCCCCAGTGCCTTGCCTTTCCTGTCACTGTCCCACTGCCTGCCAGCAGACAGCACAGCCCCGAGCTGGCTCCGAGCCTCCATTTGAAGTCCCAGATAGTGATCATGAGCATCTTTCTGGTCTCAGCAGTATGGCTGTGCTTCGACCTTCTGATTCCACCCTCGTCATTAAGCTTGCTGCCTGTCTCTGTGAGCTGTGAATCTCTTCATCAGTTTTGATTTTTGATTTTTTTTTTTAATAGGATTTTGCTATGTGTACCAGGTTGGCCTTGACCTCACTCTGTATCCTGTCCTAGATGACACTTTATTATGTATTTCAGACTGTCCTCAAACTCACTCTGTAGCCCAGGTTGGCTGCAAATTCACCATCCAATCCAGGCTGGACCTGGATCCTGCCTTGACCTCTCTAGTGTTGGAATTACTGGCCTGTGCTACAGTGTCCAGCCTTAAGCTATTTCTTAGAACTTCTGTGGTAATTAAACATCCTTCAGATGTTGGCTTGGGGACTTGCATTTTATAGATATGTAATTCTGCAACAGCAGTTAGGCCTCAGCATGGAAACCATGCCTCTGTGAAACAAGTGTCTACTAACACAGGCAAAAGCAGGCTGGTCTCACTGTGTCTGCTCACTTCTGACATGGGTGCTGGGTCCAGGGACACGGGGCATTCAGGCGCTCACTGATATGCCCTTAAGATTTCCAGGAGTCAACACTGCAGACAGGGACTTCTGGTTTAGACTGACAAGTGTCAAAATGGGAAGCCTGCCGTCTTGGAGATCATCCTAGCTGTACTGAGAGGGGAAAGTAATGTGATTCTTATTTGTCGCAGAATGCTGGGAACAAGACCCTCATATCCGCCCTTCGTTTGCCTTAATTCTTCAGCAGCTGACTGCCATTGAAGGGGCGGTGGCGACTGAGATGCCCCAGGAGTCCTTCCATTCCATGCAGGAAGACTGGAAACTGGAGATTCAGCAAATGTTCAATGAGCTTCGAACCAAGGAGAAGGTGAGAGAGCTGACACTGTCCTGCACACCCGTAAACCACGGGGACACCAGCTGGGGACCACTGTTAGCAGTCTGCCATTTGTCAGATGCCAGTCTTTATTGGTGCTTGCTTTCCTTCAGGTTAAAATAAAGAGTGCTGGAAACATGCAACTGGGAAGAAAAACCCTTTATTAGGAAATCTCTAAATGGAAACAAGAGACAAGAAATAGCATAATAAACCTGTATGTTAACTAGTCTTGCCAAATGTCCAGTTTCTGAAACTGGAGTATTTTAAATCAAACCCTCACCTCATACTACTTCCATATTTATCTTGCTTGAAGATTATGGTGTGTGTGTGTGTGTGTGTGTGTGTGTGTGTGTGTGTGTGTGTGTAGGCTTACATGGTACATGGCACAGATGTAAAGGTCAGAGGGTAACTTGGAATTTCCTTCTCCTTCCACCTTTTTAAGGCAGGGTAACCCCAAGCTGGCTGGCCCACAAGCTTCCAGGTGATTCTCCTGTATCCATCTCCCATCTTGCTGGGAAAGTGTTGGGATTAGAGTTAGGAGGCCCTGTGTCTGGCTTTTTGTGGGATCTGGAGATTGAGCCTAGGTCCCATTCAGTAAGTGGCTTACCCACAATGCAATTTCTCCAGCCCTTCATGTTTCTTTAACTGGCAAAAGTTTTGAGAAGTAATTTCCTTGCCCTTGCCCTGTGACACACCCAACCTTCTGACAGTTTCCACTCTGTGCAGTCCAGTCACAAAACCCACTTACAGTGTCTGAGTTCTTTATTTCCTGTCGGGCTTTGTTCATAGCTGTCCTCAGGTGCATGTGGCCCACGGTGCTCGGGTTGGGCGTTGCTGGGACCTCAACAGCAATGCTGCCCCTGCACACCATGGTGTGCTCTGTCATGCCATGTCATTGCCTGCTCGTTCCGTATGCAGATGGACCGAGGGAGTCATTTCACAGTTGGCTTTGGCAAATCAGAGCCACTCTTGGTCCATGTTCTTCTAGGCCATGTCTTGTCAAGCTTTTTAGATGCTGGTCCTTGTAATATGTCCTCTCTGATCTCCAAGGCCATTGCTTTGTGGAGGAGATTAGGAAAATGTGTGCATTTTGAACTCTTCAGTATGGGCTCCGCTGTACTCGGCCGCTAGACTTTATGAAGGGAATAAAGTAAGCCAGCAATGAGGCGCACACCGAGCGTTGACCTTACCACGCTCACAGTGCACTGAGAGCCATGGGAGCTGGTGTGAGGTGGACGGCTGGAGCAGGCCTGGTCTCCATGGGAGTGGTGAGCGAAACTATCAAACGTCACTACCAAGTTTCGAATCCAGATTTCAGGCATGGCGCTATGACACGGTGACGGCACTGACTCTTTTAAAAGCATCTTTGTAGTATGTGAGCATTTTCAGGAATTCAGGTTTGTTGTTTGATAAGTGTGCGTGTTGAACAGTTTAAATTCTTCCGTTATAGGTGCGATGATACACATCTGTGCATGTGCACCCGTAACACAGCAAGCGCAATGTTTCAAGTCACTTGTCAGCCTGAAGTTATATCCAGGGAGGAATTTTCCCTCCCTGGGACTGTAGGACAGATGAGGAGCAAGCATCCTGCCTACTGTCTAAAGGGTTCCGCAGTGGGATTTGGCGAGCATCCCAAGGACCGGTCCCCCAGACTGAGTTCAGGGACGATTCTGCCGGTCAGAGGGCTCTGCTGGCTGGTGTCCAGCCTCCCTCCCTGGTGCTTGTGCAGAATGACCAG
This sequence comes from Onychomys torridus, assembly GCF_903995425.1. NCBI lineage: Eukaryota > Metazoa > Chordata > Mammalia > Rodentia > Cricetidae > Onychomys > Onychomys torridus. The sequence continues at coordinate 90,085,497 of NC_050447.1, read as the reverse complement.
GAGTGCCTGTCTACAGTAAGCTGAGTGCCTGGAGCTCTGGCTCTGGCAGGCTGGCTGCCTCTGGGCTCAGCTGGGTGCTGCTGAGTGGCCTTGGTCTCTGTGTCATTCCCCACGGAGTGTCACAGAAGGGAGTGTGAACTGTGAGGGGTGCCCAGCACACGCCTCTGGATTATTCACTACCATATAAGCATGTGCCTCAGGACAGAGACGCTGCCACGGCTTTGTGATCCAGGGCCCTGTAGCCTCCCACTGTGCCCTGGCCAGGCCTAAGGAAAACAGCTGGAAGAAGAAGGCATGGTGGCCGCTTCTGGAGGGATGCCTTTTGGCAAGGTGTTCTATTGGCAAAATTATTAAGGCCACTCCACGTAGTTAAAAGGGAGGTTTATTTTGTGGGGTAACTTACAAATGAAGGGATAGGTTGTAGGGTCTGGTAAAGGTATGGCGCAGTCCGGCAGTGTTCTCTGGAGAACTCTGCTCGGTCTACCTCTAGCGTCCAGGGTCCCAGAACCAAGTGAGACCTCTCCTCTCGACCCTGGGTCTTCAGCTTCCTCCCTCAGCCCCGCCTTGTGGGCGTGACCATTACCAAAGCCTCAATAGGGGTTGGAACTTCCAGGCCAAGGCTGGGATGGCTACCCACTACAGTGTTCTGTAGAGTTCTGGAAACATTTACACACTTAGTTGGCTTAACATGATAGGGAAAATTTGAGAGTTTTATTTATTTTTTACACTTGTCCAACTCATTTTCAAGAATTCTGACATGAAGTGTTTAAACCCACAACTAAACTGATTTTAAGGGATGACAGGAGATTTTGAGGGGAATGGCCTCAAATCACGCAGTGGAAGTTTGAGAGTGATATTATCATTCAGCATAACCGTTCTTACAGTGCTTTGTTTAACTGCCGATAACCAGTTTTGAAACTGCAGGATGTAAGCTCGGGAATGGGGTGATTCTCATGGTGTAGAATAGACTAATAAAATAAAGCTTCCAGAACGGTCACAGCCTTCTCTGTGTGCTGGCATCAGCGGAAGGCTTACAGTTTCCTCTTTTTCCTTCTTCCTGTCATTGTGGCAGTGTCTTGCTTAGTATCCTAAGCCACTCTATACTCACTGTGTAGCTTAGGCTGGTTGTGAACTCACCACTGTCCTGTCCTTCTGCTAAGCCTCCCAAGAGCTGGGACTACAGGCACACCACCCGTGCGCAGCCATTTCCTCATGATCCTTTTGGATTTTCCCATTGGTGTCTGCTTTGTCTTTGTATTTGACTCTCACTCATGGCTCCTCCAAGTGGCCCCTGTGGCCTCGTGATCTGTGATTAGAGAATCTGCAACAGTGCTTCTCTTTGTGCTGTACGGGTTCTAATCTCATCGTCCCGAGGGGTGGAAAACCCTCTCTGTACGGGCCCTGTCTCCCTTCCCCGCTCACTGGCTGAGGGACGAGGCCTCACACTCCAGTTCATGCTCAGCCCTTGGCTCTCGTCCACATTACTCTGTAGATGGTGAATCCTCCCCACACTCCGGCTGCTTATCGCTGCTGTCTGACCCAGGGTCCCCTGTGTGCACCTGGCACTGCAGGCCCTCAGAGAAGCCTTGTCCTCATTAACCATTAACCTTTCTTGCAGGAAAATGGTTTTGCCATTACCAGAAAGTCCCCACTGAGCCTTGAGGCAAATGCGCCTGCTAGTAACCACAGAGACAGGAGGAAGGCTTCTATGTTTCATGATTTCAGAGTATTCCTGTGTGATCTAACACTCCAGAGGCCTTCCTCTCACTCCTCAACATGCTTCTCAAGCTTATTACTATTATTATTATTATTATTATTATTATTATTATTGTTATTATATTGTTATTATTAGTGTGTGTGTGTGTTTGTAGGTCAGAGGTCAGCCTCAGTTGTCTCCCTCAATCTTTCTCTACCTAGCTTTCCTGGGGCAAGGTCTCTCACTGGAACCTGGAACTCCTCAGTTCAGTCAGACTGACGTGCTAGCAGCCCCAGGGATCCTTCTGTCTGTAATTAAACGTGTGTTCTCAGGCCTGGCTTTTATGTGCGGGTTCTGGAGATTGAACTCAGGTCCTTGGGCTTGTGTGGCAAGCACTTTACCAGCTGAGCCATGGCCCCAGCCCAGCTTTTCCAGTTTTAAAAATCTCCTTAATAGGACGCACACTTTGCTTTCCCGCCAATCATGGCCCCTAACTCCTCATAAAGTCTTTTTGTTGTTGTTCATGAAGTTGTTGTAGGGGTGAGCCCTTTTGATAGGGACTTAGAAATGGAAGTGTTTGCTTACTCAGTTTATCTAGAAAGATGTATGAGGGATTGCTGACTCCAGCTAACAGCAGTGTGAGGCCAACACCATCACCACTGAAAACCAGGGACTCTCAGACAAGGGGGGATGCGAGAGAGATTGGGGTAAAGGAAGGTATGGGACCATGGTAGCTCAACTTGTGGCAGAGGGAGCTTGGAGAGGCTGGGCATCATGAAGGAAGCAGAGCCGGGATAAAAAGCCAGTGGCCTACATCTGCCAGCTGTGCCCATGTCTGGAGGGCTCCACGGTCTCCCAAAACAGCAGCAGGAGCTGGGAACCCAGTGTTCAAACACTTGAGCCTGTGAGTGAACAGGAAGGAACTGGTATTGGGCTTAGCCATTGTCTGCCTCAGACATACTGATTGTTAGTTCAGGTCCCCAAACCACCTAGGTTCTTTATGCTCAGAGGCCTCTGATGACCATATTGGTCCAGCTCAGCATGACTTGCCCAATAGCAGGAGATAGTGTGCAGAGATGGCAGAAACTCAGGCTGTTGGGAAGCACCTGAGTAAGGCATGAGGCCCAGGAACTAGCCTGGTTAAGCTTTTAGGCTTTTAGCAGCAGTTCAGCTGAGACTCATTTGGATGAGGACATAGAGGCTTCCAGTCCAAAGAACCAGGATCAGCTGAGGAACTGGTGAGGTGAGGTTGGATGTGGCTTGTTCTGCTTCTCTGATCTTCTAGCATTCGCCCTAATTCCTGGCCCTGGGTTTGATTTTATTAATAAGACCATTTAAAATTCATGCTACATCCAGGTTCAGCTGAGGAATTGGCAGTGTGAGGTGGCTGTGGCTTGTTCTGCTTCTCTGATCTTCCAGCATTTACCCCAATAACTGGCACTGGGTTTGTTTTTATTAATAAAAACTTTTAAGATTTGTGCTACACCTGACACTGAGCTCAACATCCGTCTCTCTCTGGAATTAGCAGCTCTGCAGGGGATGCAAGAGTGATCCAAGCCACAAAACTTGGTGATGTTTCGTTTCTCCACACCCAGACTCAAGGCAACAAATGAGGAAACCGCTTTTGCGTTGGGCTGTATGCTTTCTGTCCACAAGGTGGCACCAAATACACATGACAAAGGAGCAAAAGGGCTTATGTGGAGAAGCAGCCACAGCTGTCCTCAGAAGCAAAAGGCTGAAGGACAGCAGGGCTTGGGAAGGAGCAGGGACCAGGGGACTGAGGAACATGCAGAGTACCTTCACACCATGAATGCTAGGAAGTAGGAGGAAGCTTCTAGTTTGACACCAGCTTGCTTTTCCATATTCGATGACATAAATAAATGCTCTCTTCAGTCGTCTTACCACCAGGTGGTGGAAAGCAACCAATAGCCTTCATATGAGCCTGTGATGTTTGGGAGGGTGTCCATGGGACCTTTGTGGCCAATGACTCTACAAGAGGTAACCAGTTTCTGGCTCTGGAGGTTTTGCTTGCTGGCACTGCAATGAACAATAGAGCCAGCCCAATCAGGTGGTGTGGCCCTAGCTGCCGGGCACTGAGAGGCATGCAGTCTACGTTCAGTAAAACACCCCTTTTAAATGTTAAGTCTAGCAGATTTGGGCAAACAAATACATCCATGCCAGCACCATCAAAATAAATGCACAGAACTCGGCTGCCACTTTGTGCTATTTCCTAGTCAAACCCTAGACCACATCCAGCCACAGGTGACTCTGATGACCTGGAGCTCATTCCCTTCCTGAACACCAAGCCGGGTGTGCTTAGCTCTGAGTGTACCTGTTTGCACTGTTGTTGCTTACAAGGGCAGTTGGAGTCTTCTCTCCCAGTAAGTGTGCATGGATCTCCTTTATTTGCCATCTTGCAGTAGCTGTCTCCACTAGAGGTCACAAGCGAGCAGAAGTGAGGGTGCACAGTCTTCTCTTGTTAGTGACAGGGGGCTCCCAGATCCAGTCTCTCATGCTAACTGACCTGACATCAGGGCAGGTTTTGTGTAATTACTCATTTGAGGCTCTTCTTTTCCTAATTTGTTCCAATTTTTTAATTATATCTATAAATTGTCAAAATGGAAAAGAAACAAGAGAGAAAAATACATATTCAAGCATAAGAAGCAATTTGGGGACAAGGAGGTTTAAAGCTGGGCTGCAGATCCACAGGTGCTCCTGAGAGAGAAGGGGGTGGGAAGTTCTAGACCTTGGAGAGTCCTTATTGACCTGGTACTCGGGACATGTCCCATAAGCCTCTTGTCCTGTGTTTATTTAAGTCAAGCAACAAGAGGTAGGTGTCGCTTTAAAAGCTGTGTAGCTCAGGGCTCAGGCTGAGCTCAGCTGGTAAAGGGCTTGCCTTGAAAACACAAGGACCTGAGTTCATTCCCCAGAATCTACAATTCAGAAGGCCAGGCCTGGTGATGCCTGCTTGTAATCCAGACAGGCAGAGACAAGGACAGCTCCAGGGTTTGCTGGCCAGCCAGACCAGCCCTACTTGGTGAGTTCCAGGCCAATGAGAGCCCTCTTGCAAAAAACCAAGATGGCTGTCTCCTGAAGAACAAACCCTGAGGTTGTCCTTGGACCTCCATGTAAGTGTATATGCCCCTTTCCTCTCCCTCTTTCTCTGTGTCCCCCCTACATACTCATCAAATTGTTTCTGTCCCTCTAGAGAACCCTGGTGTGGAGGGGAGCACTTTCAGCTAGTGTCTGAAGAGGGGTAGCACGTTCGACTTGAGACACTTTGGTTCACTTCTGCCTAAACTGAGCACAAACGCGGGAGACCTGAGCTCTGCCTGTGACGGCTGAACAAGACAAAGGTCATAATCATTACCATCCAGCTACACACAATGCAAGCAAAACAGAGGCCGGCATGCAAGATATCCTGGTGCAATGGTAAGACAAATTGTATATGAGCAGGCACTTTTTGATAGGACTTCAGGCCCACTTCATGAAACAGAACCCACACCTGACACTGCTAAAGTGGCCAAGAAGCTGAGACTACACAGGGCAAGTGCACAGGGGAAAACCTATTGCTCTCATTCTGCTGAAGGAACATAGATAGAATGACTCCTAATGACACATCCCTACACCCACAGATCAGTGTCTCATTCAGCCCTCATCAGAGAAGCCACTTATTGCTGTAGATTGGAATTAATACAGGAACCCATAACTGGACAGTGTACAGAGAGTGAGAGACTTTGGAACACTCAGTCCTAAATGGGGTGTCTTCATCTCCTAAGGTTCAGGGATTTATGAAGGAGAAACACAGAAAGATTATAAAGAGGAGGTTGGTGGCTCTAAGGAAATAGTTTCCCAGACACAACAGGATTGATGCACATAAGAACTCACAGAGACTGTGGCAGCATGCATAGGACCATACAGGTACAAGTCAGATGGGGTCCCAGCACTGAGGGGGAAGTGGACACAGGGTCCCACCCCAACCAAGATGCTGTTTGTAACTGGTACCTGCTGGCATGCCACCCATATTTGGCTTCATTTACAGACTGCTTCTCTTTGCTGTATTTCCTTACTTTAGAAGCCGAAATCTTCTTAGATTCCTAAGTATTTTTTCCCTCTGCCACTCAGAGCCCATAACTTCTCCATGGTGATACCCACCTGAAACTCAATCCATTTTTCAACATGAAAAAACATGGTAAGGAAAGGCTACTGATGTTTTTATCTAATCACACAATTTACTGGGGATGGTTTCAGTGGGAGAGAGAGATGCTACAATTAACACCCCAAAGCTGCTTTGCATGGGCTTGCCCTGGTGGCTGATTCATGCTGGGGCCTGGAAGCTGAGTATTTAATAACAGGTTTATGGAAAACAGATTCAATAAAAATTTTTCTCTCCCTTTGTGCTCAGATGTAACTGCAGGCAGATTTCAACAGTCATGTTCCACAGAGGCCGCGGTGGCTTCTGTAACCCAAAGGGCAGAAGAAAGGACCTTCGTCCAAGAAGAAGGTACTCCCAGGGTTCCAGAGAAGCAGGCTTATTAAGTTAAGACAAAAACAGCACATGGAATGGAAGAAAGGGGAAGGGAGGTCAGAGAGAGAGCCAACCCTTCAGTTTGTCGACTCCATGGGCCTTGAATGAAGGAGCTGGTGGCCTGGGCTTGACAAGGGGTGTCTATGTGTATTCCCACTGTCTTCATCTCATAGGCACCTGACGTCTCCTTATAGGAGGTGCTGGGTGCTGTAACCCACTTAATTAGTTGGAGTTCTCTGGAGGAACATAATTGAGAGAATGAACACACACACACACACACACACACACACACACACACACACACACACTACAAAGGCGATTTATTAGGCTGCCTTACAAGATACGGCTGGGTAGTCTACATACTGGAGAAGTTGTGAACCCTGTAGCTGCTCAGACCAGAAGCCTGTAGTGCCTCACCTCAGTAGTTCCAATCCATCCTGAAAGCCTGGGGGATCCTAGAGAACCACTGTCTTCAGTCCATGTTGGAAGACTGAAGAAGTTGAGTTGTGCTGTCAGGAAAGGGTGGCAGCAACAGCAACAAGCTGGACACACTTAGGAATAAGACATAAAGACAGGCCGGCAGCACTGATTTCCCCTCAGGCCTTCTGGTACCTGGGCTACTGCTAGAAGGTGCTGCCCACTCTGGGTCTTCTCTCCTCAGTTCCTGTAAATACTTTCACAGATACATCCAGAGGCTCATCTTGTAGTCAATTCTAGATGCCATCAAGTTAGATTCCACTCCAGGTTAGTCACCACACCACCACAGGCTCTTGGGAAGGTGAAACTGATGACCAGCAGCATGTAGTGCATCACCTGGAGCCAAGGCTGCACAGACCTGCAGATCCCTCTGGGCCCTGACTCTGTTGTGTCCATCCATGGGGCTCCAAGATGAAAGAAGGAAGGGAAGGGAACCAGACCTGTGCACTACAGTCAAGAAACTTGCTCCTGTGGGATGACAGACACTTGGTTAAAAAATAAAAATAAAAAACAAAAGAGAAAGAAAAGGCCAGTGGCTATCCACATCTGTCATGGAAGGTTGTCCTTAAGATTGCTGACATTGCTATGTTCAGAACGTTTCCTGTTGTTTGAAGTGCTCACAATAATCATCTCTTGTTTAACTCCTGCAACTAGAATATTCACATAGTTTGGAATTCTCCAAGCAGATAGATCTTAAAAAACAAAAAACAAACAAACAAACAAAACCCCAACCTGGTCAGGGTGCAGAAAATAAAAGTGTTTGGCCCTGAGTGGGGATGTCTGTGTCACATTCCTATAACCAAAGGCTCTAGGATCATTGTGGAAGAGGGAGTGGTGCTACAAGCAGCAGAAATATGAAGTAGGAATTCAGCTGATTATGACAGAGTATTCACCCGGAAGAGTCAAGGATAGGAAGCTGGGACTCAAGGAGGTATTGGTGCTATTGGCTTTTGAACACATCAGCTGTCTCCCGCAATAAATTCATGTGTGCTATTACAGCTTTCCCGTTGATTCCTCTCACAGTATTATTGACCATTCTTTGGGCACAGTTTTTCCCTATACAATTAAGGTATTTCCAGGCTTTTGTTCCCCCTTTTTAGCATTAGAATCAGATGTCTGCCTTCTGTAGTTATCTCCTTTAGTAATTATCCAAGGCCAGGGCCATCTCCAGACAAAAGCATTGAGATACCTCTCCAACATCCAAGGACAAACGGCACACAGAATATGCATTCCAGACCACCCTCTAGTCTCCTGATTTAAGGTAAATATCCATACAGAGACACCATTTAGGCCAGGTGGACATTAAGGACATAGCTTTGTTTTCTGTGCAAATTAAACTCAGACCCTCCTTTCTTCCACAGCCCAAGTGGCACCTATAGACTTACCCTCTAACAATTAACTCAGAACAAAAGGGCTTTTTCATACCAGGTACATCAAGCTGTGACACAGGCTGCCTAGCTACCTCTGCCCGGCCAGAGAACAGCACAGCCAAATTAAACTGGGATAGATAACGGCTCCAAAGAAAAGAAACGGCAGTTTTATTTTACTTATGGCTTATTAGTGACATACAACTCCTAACATTTTATCTAACCACTTCTAGGAATGTAGTTTGAGCACATACATTTCATTTTTTTGATCTATTAGCTGATTTTAGCCCTTAGTTGACCCCACCTCCTTTAACCACTCCTCTTTTGGGGTTGTAAGGAAGCTGACAACCACTGCTTCTGGTGTGGACCCCTTCACCTCCCTTTAGGACCCTGAAAACCTCACATTGCTGGACTGTTTGTAAGTGTATGAAAACCAGTACCTCAACTGCACAGGTGGACTTAGAAGAATAAAGTGAATGGGCTAAAGAGCTCGGTGTCCTTAGATTCATTCGGGTATCCTTCAGATTAATTCTCGATGCTGGTAATATCTCTTCTGGAACCCTCGGGAAAGGGTATTTAGGGGCTGAACCCCCAAAAAGTCTTTGATAGGACTGGGAAGACTATGAGAGTTGGAGGTAGAGGATGGGGAGCATCCTCTCGACGTGACAGGACAGCTGTACACTTGAACTCACAGCTGGAACTACAGGCTCAAGATCAAGCTGGTCAAAATCCAGACATGGAGCTCACAAAATCCTACCCCTAGAGAGGAGCTGTTGGCAACTGATGGTTTCTGGGGGAGAGGGAGCCTGTGTCCTTTGGAGACTCTGCTTTTCACAGGTCACCCAGTGGGTGACTCTACATTGTGCACACACACATTAACAGCGCCAAGTGAACTCCGTGGTTGACAAAAGAGTATGATGAAGTTGAGAGGGACAAGTGTTGCTGGGGATACGGAAAGTATTGGGGAGGGGGTGTGGGTAAATTTGTCAAAGCACATTATATGCATGTACAAAATTCTCATGTAATTTGTTTTAAAATGTACCAAACTTTTTAAAAAGTTGATGAAAATATTAGGCTGAAATAAGCAAGCAAACAGATGTATTAAATCTATGAGTCTGTCTTCCAGTACTGCACTTGAAGATGTGATGCTTCTGTGTGAATTCTGTGAGTGTGTGCACACATGCGCTTGTGCATGTGCATACATGCATGTGGGTGCATCTCTGTGGAGGCCAGATGTTGAGTGTCATTTAGCCCAGTGCCATCCATTTAACTCTTGGCCTTTTCAAATGGAGTTCTCTCACTGAACCCAGTGCTCACTGATTCATGTACTGGTTGGCCAGTGAACCCCAAGGACCTCCTGTTTTTGCTCCCTCTCTCCCCGGCATTGGGATTATAAATGCACACCAACACACCCAGCTTCCTACATGGATGCTGGGATCAAACGCCAATCCTCATGCTCATGTAGCAGTTACTTTGCCCACAGAGGTATCTCTCCAGACACTCCTGTACAAGTTTGACAGAACCAGTAGCAGGGATGGCCTTGTATATATTCAAATCCTGCACATGAGCTTGATGTTGCTAGCTCATCCTGCCACTTAGCAAAGCCTAGTGTATCCCACACTCCAGAAACACTCCCCCAGTGCTGATGACATGGGAGTCCACAGCTCCTGGTAGCTGCCTCTGTGCTGGGCCATATGGGCATTTCACTTCTTGGACAAGAACAACTATAAAGACCAAACACAGTCTCTCATGAAAGCAAGCTGTCTGTCAGTGTGATAGGCAGGCCACATTTTTGCAGCCAGCCCTGTGAGAGTTTTACCAAGATTCTTAGGGATAATCGCTGTCCACTGGGAATGGGAACTGTGAGTGGGAAAAGCTGTGGAAGCAAAGCATGGAGATGGACATAAACAACCTTGGTTGTCAGCAGAGAGAGGTTGGAGTGGGGCTTGTACTTCTCCAGAGACACCACACAGTAGCTCTCCAAACCTAGACGAATCTGTGAGCCTCAGCCAGCCTTCAGCCCTCAGGCCTAGAGATTTAATTTGCCATGTCTCTTAGAGGCGGGGACCTAATAACCAAATTCGAAGTAGAGACATAGAAACGCTGAACAAAACCTCACTGATTGATTTGAGAGCCAGCCATTGAGGACTCAGAAGGTTTGAATACAAGATGATCCCCACAAACTCATTGGTTGAGGCTTGGTCCTTGCCTGGAGACCCGGTTTGGGGTGTTTGTGTGGCTCTGTGGAGTCTAGTTGGCACAGGTAGATCATGGTTTCTATTTCTATCTGGATTGAGCAGAAAAACCTTGGGCTGAGCTGGTAACAGTGGGGCATCTCACTAGTGGGTTTGCTTTTGGAGGGTCAACTGGGATGACAGGGCCTGAGTTGAGCTTTGCTTTGGGGGCTGTGTGGTAACAACAGGTCATTTCTTTCTTTCCACCAAGTATTGTTCACACATTTTTTTTCTCCCTCAGGGTTTCTGCGGAATCATCCTCAGGTTGTCATGCTTGCTGGGTAAGTGCTTTACCAATCAACCCATCTCTCCAGTCCTGAGGTTGTTTCTTATGGGGTTTAACAAAAACACACCACAACTTCCTCTTGGATTGGTTGCCATATTGGATCAATGGTCAATTTCCAGCTTTTTGTATAGTCTCCAAAATTCTTCCACAATGATGTGCATAAGCACCTTGGTGGAATTTGTGCATGAATGCTGTCAGGGAAGCAAATATCCATTGTCCAAGGTGTACACAGAGTGTGTAAGAGCCCCTTTATCACCTGTCCTCACCAGGCCACATGTGCTTATGGGGAATTTACAGTAACTCAAGTTTTCATCTGCCCCATGGCTCCTGCTATTTCCAGATTTTAGAATCCAGGGTGACATGGTGGGAAATCTATAGTTTCTGTGAGGCAAGCAAGGTGTTCTCTCTTCCTGCCTGGTGTCTTTGAATCCATTGCAAAATTCTTTACCACGGCCCCAGAAAGTGACCTCAGGATGCTTTCAATGTCTAGACACTGGGTTCTCAGCAAGGATGAAAAGAAAGACTTGCTCTTATTCCTGTTCACTTTGCCTCTTGCTTGTGAGTGCTGCTGTCTTCCTCCACCGACACTGGAGCCCAGCCTCTTCAGCTTTCCAACGTGGATTGTAGGCCAGCAGCTCTCCGGGAATCCTCTTGGTCTTCAGTACAGATTGGGACTGGTGAACCAGTTAGCCTCCTGGTTCTCAGCCATGGCTAGATTATCCAGTCTGTATTCTATTTCTTAGCCAACCTAAGAAATTCAGTATATATACAGCCAATTAGTTCTGTTTTTCTAGAGACCCCCGACTAATATACAAAGTGTATTTTGTTATCAGAGATTCAGGACTGATGCCCTGGGATGTCCTAGGACATCGTGGTTGGACTCTGGACACCTGGTTCGATTGTCTTTAATGATGTCATAGTAGGAACTCAAATAAAACCTATTTTTTTTTTCTAATTCTTACTAAGGCTTGGATTAAGTAGAAGGAGAAATAAGAAAATGGACATAATTTCCATGGGCAGCGACAGAGCCTCTGAAACTGGCATTGATTCACTGTGTGGGACTCCAATGAGTGGATCGATCCTGTTCTTCATGTAAAAGGTTCCAAGTTCTATTTTGCACCCCGCTGAAGTCCACAGGGTAGGGGTGTGATTAAGTGAACCAGAGCAACTCTAATGACTTGCTGTTAAGCTCTTACTTTGTGGTCTGACTTGCAAAAAAAAAAAAAAAAAAAAAAAAAAAAAAAAAAAAAAAAAAAAAAGAAAGAAAGAAAGAAAGAGAGAGAGAGAGAAAGAAAGAAAAGAAAAGAAAAGAGAAAAATTCCAATATT